>NC_056748.1:343347032-343517032 GCF_019279795.1 Protopterus annectens | reverse complement strand
ATATAACATATTGGCGACGAGAGGATGGGATGCCTCCGAGTCCGCTGCGAGTAAACCGGTGGGCTGCAGTTCATGTCGGACGACGAAGAGACGGGGCCTGATGGAGTGATGTCTGGTTCCATGTTGGGGTCACTGGTTGCATACGACTGTCAGACACAGACCTGGGAGGAGTATTGTGAAGTGTTGGAACATTTTTTTGAGGCAAACCAGATAATGGAAGCGGGTCGGAAGCGAGCCATATTGCTAAGCTCGGTGGGCAGCAAGACGTATAGTCTGATGAGGAACTTATTGAGTCCTGATAAACCGGGGGACAAATCGTTCACAGAGTTGACGAGTTTACTTCAGTCACATTATAACCCGAAGCCGAGTGCAATAGTCCAGAGGTTCAAGTTAAATTCAAGGACTAGAATGGCTAATGAAACGGTAATGGAGTATGTCGCAGTGTTGAGGGAACTGGCGCAACATTGTGATTATGGGGACAGACTGACCGAAATGCTACGAGATAGGCTCGTATGTGGCATTACAGACGACCGCATACAACGCAGATTGTTAGCGGAGCCTGACTTGTCGTTTGAAAAGGCCTTGAAGTTGGCACAGGCCATAGAGACAGCGACTAAGGACATTCGTGATTTACAACAGAAAACCACGGAAGGGGTTGGAAGCAGGAGTGTGACCCCACTGCCAGTACATAAATTGGGCATGGAGCATAAATCACAAGGGAAGTCTGGTCAGTATGCTTGTTACAGGTGTGGAGGTGAACATCTGTCACGGAACTGTCGTTTTTTGACGGAAAAATGTCATGCTTGCAGAAAAAAGGGCCATGTGAAAAAAATGTGCCGCTCAACGCCCTCTCGGGACCAGCCGAAAAAGGGGGAGGAAAAAAGTAGTATGATGGAAAGGAAGGGAAACCGAAAAATAAAACGGCAGTATGCACACCACATGCGTGAAGGTACAGATCAACAAACCAGGGAAGCCGAAGAAGTGTTCACAATGTTTAACGTGAAAGAGGCCAGGTGGGAAAGAGTTGATCCCATTAAAACCCAGTTGGACTTAAATGGTAAAATGGTGCAGTTTGAAGTGGATACGGGGTGTAGTGTGACAGTTCTGTCAAAGGCTGAGTATGGGAAGTTATGGCCCAGAGAAGCTCTGAAGCTGCAGGACTGTTCAGTGACTTTGAAAACCTATACGGGTGAAATAGTTCCCACGTTGGGAATGGTGAAAATGAAGGTGAAATATAAAGACCAAGTCAAAGAGTTGCCAGTCATGGTGGTAGCAGGTAAAGGACCAAACCTGCTAGGCCGGGTGTGGTTAAAGGAGCTGGACATGGGCTGCCTACAGCTCCATAAAGTAGAGCAGCAGGGCCTGACCTTGCAAGAGGTGCTGAAGAACAATGAAGAAGTGTTCAAAGAGGAACTAGGGACCTGGAGGGGTCCACCAGCAAAAATACACGTGAAAGAAAATGCAACGCCAAGATTTTACAAACCCCGCCCTGTACCATACGCGATGAAGAAGAAAGTTGAGTTTGAGTTGGAGAGACTCACTAAGCAAGGTATAATTGAACCAGTAAAGTTTGCGGAATGGGCCGCACCAATTGTTCCAGTATTAAAGCCAGATGGTACTGTACGCATCTGTGGTGACTACAAGTTAACAGTGAACCAAGTCTCGAAGCTGGAGCAGTACCCTTTGCCAAAGGTGGAGGATGTGTTTGAAAAGCTGTCGGGAGGTGAAAGGTTTAGTAAACTGGACCTCAGTCAGGCATATCAACAAGTAGTGCTGGAAGAAGGGTCAAAGGCGTATGTTACCCTGAACACACACAAAGGTTTGTTCCAAGTCAATCGTTTACCTTTTGGGGTTTCCTCGAGTCCAGCTATTTTTCAGAGAATAATGGAGGGACTGGTGGCAGGAATTCCGAAGGTGGCTGTGTATTTAGACGATATCCTATTGACGGGTAGGAACATTCGAGAGCATCTGGAGACGCTGAATGAGGTGCTGAGTCGACTGCGGGAGGCAGGTCTAAGGGTGAAGCGGAGTAAATGTGCTTTCATGGCAAAGGAAGCAGAGTTCCTGGGCTACAAGGTGGATGCATCAGGCCTACACCCCCTGCCAAATAAAGTGGAAGCCATTCAACAGGCGCCAGCACCCACAAATGTTACAGAACTGAAAGCCTATTTAGGCTTACTCAACTATTATAACAGGTTCCTGCCAAATCTGTCAAAACTGTTAGCTCCTTTACATAAGCTATTAAGGAAGGAGGCTCAGTGGTCGTGGCAAGAGGAACAGGACAGAGCGTTTGAACAGTCAAAGGAACTAATGCAGTCTTCAGAGGTTTTGGTGCACTACGATAGTCACAAGGACTTAATTTTGTCATGTGATGCCTCACCTTATGGGTTAGGGGCTGTGTTGGCACACCGGATGCCAGACGGACAAGAAAGACCTATTGGGTTCATGTCATGGACTTTGACACCAGCGGAGTCAAACTATTCCCAGTTAGATAAAGAGGGTTTGGCTGTGATGTTTGGAATCAAGCGATTTCACAAATACCTCTATGGGAGGAAGTTTACTATTTGTACCGATCATAAGCCTTTGTTGTCATTGTTCAACGAGATGAAAGCCGTGCCGCAGATGGTTTCTCCCCGCATTCAGAGATGGGCTGTAACATTGAGAGCTTATGAATACGAGATTGTTTATAAGCCTGGGAAACACCATAGTAATGCGGATGCGTTGTCGTCTGCCGATACCAGGGCATCTTCAAGAACAGGAAGCGGAGGACCGAGTTTTGATGATGGAGGACATCACGTTGGTGTCTGCCAGGGAATTGAGTGGATGGACACGCAAAGACCCGGTGCTAGCTAGAGTGTTTCAGTGGGTCCAGCAAGGCTGGCCAGTTCAACAAACGGATCCAGTTTTTCGGCCTTATGAGGTGAGAAAAACAGAGCTGAGTGTGCAAGATGGATGCGTATTGTGGGGGGCACGAGTGATAATTCCGTCCCCAGGAAGACGGGCACTTTTACAGCAGTTGCACCAAGGTCATGTGGGCATTACCCGAATGAAGGCCTTAGCCCGAAGTTATTTCTGGTGGCCCAAGTTGGACCACGATATTGAAGTCGTTGTGAATGAGTGTAAAACATGTCAACAACATCGCAACTTGCCTGTGGCGGCGCCACTACATCCATGGGAGTGGCCAAGTAGACCTTGGCAGAGACGTCATATAGATTATGCAGGACCTTTTATGGGGGCCATGTTTTTGATAATCATGGATGCTCATTCTAAATGGATGGATGCCTATCAAGTCAAAACACCCACTTCCCTCATTACCATTGAATGCTTAAGGAAGAGTTTCAGTAACCAAGGACTACCCGAGACTATTGTATCAGATAACGCTTCATGTTTCACGAGTGAAGAGTTCAAGGGTTTTCTGAGGAAAAATGGCATCGTACACGTCACATCAGCACCCTACCATGCAACTACAAATGGTTGTGCTGAAAGGGCTGTTCAGACTTTTAAAGCAATGATGAAAAAGTCTGGAGAAGGAAGTTTGGCAGCAAAAGTATCATGGGTGTTATTCAACTACCGTATTACACCTCAGTCTACCACGGGTTTGTCACCTGCCGAGATGTTGCAAGGACGGAGATTAAGATCCACGTTGGATCTAGTGCATCCCAATGTCCGAACTAAGGTGGAGGGGACCCAGTGGAGGCAAAAAGAGTGTCATGATCGACGACGGAGAGAGAGAAGTTTTCTGGAGGGAGATGCAGTGATGACGCGAAATTTCAGTTATGGACCTAAGTGGATTCCAGGGTTTATTGTCAAGAGTACAGGTCCATTATCATACCAGGTGAGGTTGAATGGAGATTTCTTGGTGAGGAGACATGTAGACCAGATTCTGCGGAGCGAACAGAAGAAGGACGCCATGGAACTGCCGGCCTCGGAAATACCGTTAAGTTCGGAACAAGGGCTCGCAGTGGCAGGAGGATCGCCAATCGAGGGAGACCGCCGGGAATTGGAAGGAGAGGTGCCCGAGGATCCAACCGTTCCAGGGAAGGACACACCGATACCTGAAGTGGTAACTGTGACACCGGAGTCACCTAAGGTGGTACCACTGCGCCGTTCTAAGCGTGTGCTGGTTAAACCTAGTTACTTGAAGGACTATCAATGTTACAAAAAAGTGTATGTATAGATTACCAGACCAAAAATAGTAGATTGTATGGTAACCAGTTAATAACTAGCCCGTTATCTAGAAGTAAGTGATTAAATGCATTGTTGGACTTGCTCCCTAGTTTTGCTTATGTAGGGAATTGTGTCTTAGCTTAAAAGGGGAGGAATGTAGTATTCGGGCTGGTAATGTGGTTGTTGTACTGTAGGGGCGCTGTGGGGAATTCAACATGTACTGTTGGTTCTGTATTCTCTGGTAACTTGTTGTTTCCGGTGTATGTATGACTTGCAGAAGTTGGAAGCATGTAGCATGGGTGCGCACCTGGAGGCTCTTAATAAAGAAAGGCCTTACAACTCCATAAACCGTGTGGTCTCCTTGTTTCCCAGGATATAACAGGTCATAAGGGCTTGGATGAGCAGTCTAATTTCAAGCAGTTTAGCTTAACTGAAATTAGTATCATCTGATACATGTTAACAATATTTCAAAAGACTGAAATTTGTATTCTATCCTCTTGGAAATAAGTATCCCATCTATTGTTTGTCATGTCTCTTTGCATGTAAAGTAAACCGTATAAAACAGTCTCAGCTACAGGTGTCTGCTTGAGTACATTAAATACTGTTTTCTATTTATTAATTGGTAGTATTGAGGTGCTGAGAAACTTATTTCTTGTATTAAAGGGAGTACATTTTCCTTGAATTGTAGAAATATTTAATTGGGAAAAATATATATTTTACCCATAAAAAGCATATCATGCTATATAAAACCATGTGATTTTAATGGCTTTCAGTACTGCTACTCCCACAGTGCTAATGAAGTTTAGTTCTTTTTTTTTGTTTTTTTTTCCAATGCAGACAGTCTTGCACTTCCTACGGTATTCATTTTGTACTACATACATGGTCTCATCTCATTTGAACTGCCAAACTCTAATACTTTCCAACAACAGCATAGCTAGAAAGTTATTATCTAACTCTTCAAGACTTCTGCCTATATAAATGCTGCATTCTTGTTTTTTATGGATGCTTAGAAAATCAGTTCTTGCCTGAAAGAGATTTGTACACACTTTAGAACTGCCTCTTTAGTACTAAATTCCTTGTCACCGATACCTTCATAAAGTGTAACCTTGACCATCAGCTGCAAAACCATTCCTCCCATACACAGTACTAATTTGAGTCCCTATAATTTTTAAGAACTCTGTATCACTCACCACTGGAAATGGCACAAACTTATTGCGCATACAGTGAAGAATGAATTATAGAGAAATTTAAAACAAACAGTTTGTTTGCATTAAGCTGCTTAGAACTTAGTCTTGAGTCTTCCAGCTATATTTTTCTGGTTCATTCTGCCACTTGGTATACTGTTATGCGCATGTGATTTCTTACCCTTGACTACCTGCCTCTCGCTAAGATTAGATGTTTACACTACTTTATATCGTCTTTCCCCTCAGCTATTACTCAATCACATTTCCCTCCCTTCTTATTCTTCCATCCATGCTTTTACTAAACCAGCCATCATATCAGAGCCTGCCCAACAAGGTATGCATTTTCTAAACATCTGAACTAATGTGTTGCCAAACAGAAAGGTACTAGAGTACCCAACCTGTGTCCCCAGTGCACCATAACAGCACCTTTAATTATTTCTGCTCTCCATAGCTGGTATCATAATTCAGCACTCACCCCAACTGCTTTTCATGCCCAGTTAGTGAATTAGAAAGCTCCCCATGGGTTAGTCCACTGCTAACTTCTATCAGCTGAAAACACAGTGGCAAAAAGGTCAAAAATGTGAAAAAGTTCATTACCTTGACTGCAACCAGACTTTGACTAGTACTACAGTGCTGGAGAAGACAATGTGGCAAAGGTAAGAGTGAGTGGCCAAATGGCAACACACCCATCCTTGAAGAAAGTTGAAGCATGATTCACTGTGTGACAGACTCGTAATGGAGGCAGAAGACAGTATACAGCATTTAAATTGTGACATCTGTCCTTAACAAACTATGCACTGCACAGAAGTCACTGTAAGATGAGTGCACAGGAGCATATGCACACTACAGGGGTGGTTTAGTGGGAGCTTGCAGATGTCAGGCAGCTGCAGGGATGTATATGTAAGCCACGGGGAAAAAGTCAGCCCCTCCCAAAGGTTTGCTACATGTGGGCCACCATCTACAAACGTCTTCTCCCCAAAACAAGATTCACAAAAGTGTGATACTGCTAGGCAAAGCTAAGGTGGAGACTAGGGATCTTGCCAACACAGTGATGTAACATCTAAGTGGCTGTTGTAATGGTATGAGTGGACAACAATTTGTGTGTGGGAGGAAGGCTTGATGGTCACTAGGCAATGAAGGGAAAATCACTAAAAAAAATTAAAAATCTGAAATTAAAATTATTGAGCCAAACGCCAATGCAACTGCATTGAAGGTTCACCAAATATTATACTTTCATTCTAATTATATTTGTATTGAAGCAAACGCCCCATACTCCGCTCATCTGCTATACTGAAATCCAAGATTTGAGGTCATACATTTCTGAGGAAAAGAAATTAGTTGTTTTTGTCAGCAAAATAATATTTCTATTTTCCTTCAGGTTTGCCACCAAACCTACTCTTGACATTTTGCACAGTAAAGCTTTGTGGTTCTTCATGTTATAGTACTGTCAATGTCATAAGAACAATTGTATGTAGCACTGAAGTAGACAGTTGGTGGCTGCATGGAACATATGAAGACATCAGTAGGCAAGGCTAGTTTAAGACACATTTTGTGCTATTAGAATTACAGTTATTACTTCTGGTGTTTCATTATCCCATTCTGGCTACTGCAATACCTGGTAGAAACATTGGAACATAAGAAGTTACTATGCAATCAGTCATTCGGACCATAAGATGGTCCTTTAAAAATATTCAAATAATTATTGCATCCTTTCTCCAGAAGGGCCATACAAGCAATCCCTAATGGAAAGTTGCAGCTACCTATCCATTCTGTTGTGTTTGGTTTGAAGGTGGCCATGGTGTTGTTAGGTCTGATATGTATGTAGACTAAGTTTGTTAACCCAATGCATTTTCTTTCCATATTTATGAACCTATCAGTCCAGCAAGATTTTACTTTGTTGGTGTTAAGGTCTTTTGTACAGATGTCTGAGATATCACTAGCTTTGCTAAGGTGTAGAAGGTCAGACTAGGCAGGTTCCTTCATGGCATGGAAGGCTAGACATAGGTCACCATGAAGGAGCCAGTAGGCTTCAGTATACAAGGATAATTAAACTAATCTGTCAGGGAAGATGAGGGATTTAAGACCCTTGATTTTCTTAGAAATCTCACTGCTCTTTCTAGATGTGCACTGCATTTGTTTGGTAATCAGTAGAGGAATATGATTTTCAATAGTAGTTATATTATTGGAGTACAGCAGAACAATAACATCTTTATATCTGGAGGAAATTCCCTTTAATATTAATTGGGCCAGGTAGAAGGATTTTCTAACTACAGTGGAAACATGGTGGTCAAATGAGAGTAAGTCATCCACATTATCATGAGGTCTTTCACAACATTGCCAGTCTGTAGAGAAAAATCGTTTATATAATAGAAAGTGTCAGTTGCTTGTTTGGCAAATAGGGCCACACTGCACAGTTTAGCAATCAGTTTTAGACCACTTTCTGAGTACCAGATATGGCTGTAGTCCATTCCCTACTACAGCAATTTGGTAACATTAGAGGAACAAATAAAAGTACCCACTTTATAGACATTAGCAAACCTGGATAGCCACACTCCTCAGGTATTGACCTAGATGTCAACCAAATAGATAAGCGTGGAGAGATTTCTGCACACACCACTATGGGACACAGCTGGTTACAGTTTTAAATTATGAGAAGGTGCTTACAACTTTCACAACATGGGTTCTATCAGATATCCAATTTGCAATCTAACAGACAGTGTAGAGGTTTATATTGACTTTTACTAATTTGTCCATTGTTCCATGTGGGATATGGTATCAAAACTTTGACCAGTTTGAGATAGGCAGTATGCTACACACTGAGAGACCATTACCCACTACCTTAGTGCCTTCTCAAAGAAGCTTACCAGGTTTACAAATCAAAACTGGTTTAAATAAAAGGTCTACATTAAATCAGTGAATGCTTAAAAAAGCGAATGCTGATTTATCGACCCCATGTAAGCAAAAGCTTACAATCCTGAACACTTAGAACAGTGATTTTTTTTCCCAGGGAAAAAAATGCTGTTCCACAAAAAAAAAAATACTTTAAAACTTTAAAGCTTCAGTCCACACACCCCAAAATCCTTCTATGTGGCACACCTCATCACTAAGGGCTTTTCATCCAGAAAAAAGGAGGTCATTGTCCCACTGTACTCATCCCTCATTCGACCCATTATAGAATACAACCCCCTTGTAAATCTCAAGACATCGGCAACAACTGGAAAGGCCGTAGAAATACCTCACTAAAAGAATCACAGGCCTAAAGCAGATGCCCTCTGCTGACCATCTAAAAAAACTCCAGCTATACTTTGTCACATATCGTCTGCTCAGAGGCTATCTCTGCTTAACATACAAGGCCATGTCAAACCCAGAACTGTTGGACATGCTACACTTAAAGAAATCCCAATCCCTCAGAGCCACATGCTCCAGGGATCTAAGCCTTGTCATCACAATGAACAAAACATGCTGGAGGGATAGGTTCCTGACCCAGAGACTCCCCAGACTCTGAAATAGACTGCCCATACATGTCAAGCAGAGCACCTCTTTGGCCCTCTTCAAAAGGAACCTTGACGATTGGATGGGAGATAGGAAATTCACCCTGGGGATCATGTCACTCACCCTGTTAGACAGGGGTCCAGGGAAGTAAATATTGTGGGAAGAAATAGCCAGGGAATTGTTATGGCTAGGCTTGTAGAGGCCCTAAGGCTGATAGCCTAGTATCAACCTATGAACCTTATACGCCATTTCGCTATTTTGCTGTTTCGTGCTTTCAAGTTCGATCAAGATGCATTCGAAGGAATGCGTCTTCGATTATATAATAGGAACCCACATAAAGAAGAACAATGTTGCATATGTTTGCATTTGTGAGTTAAGATATGATTTTTTTGCATGTCTTTTCATATATGAATGGTGAGACTGATTGGTCTATAGTTTACATGGGCCTGTACTTCCCAATGTCTAAAGAAGAGACTTCATTGTAGCAGTTCTCTGACCTTCTGGGAAAAAAACAGTGTCCAAGACAAGGCTGCAAAATTTGAGAAAGTGGTCATAAAGTTTTTATTTAGCAGTGATTGCGGTGCACTCCTAAATGATATCAGACTGCATGGAGATATTATTTTTAGCTTTAGATAAGGATTCTAGGAATTGCCCTACAGTGGTTTTGAGGGGATGTATCATAGCAGAATTATTGGGAGAGATGATATGGGTGGGAGAGATAAAATATGAATGAAATTTGTCTTCCAAGATATCCACTATGGCCTTTGGGTTGAAGTGAATAGTGTTTCTGTGGACTAATTCAGTGTGTTGTTGGGTGATGTTTTCTAACATAGCTGAATGAGGCTTTATAATTAATATTGGTGTATATGGCTACTTTACATTTGGCTTTACATCTCTTATTGGTGCTCTTAAGATCTTTGCTGGTTTATTTCAGTGCACCTCTGAGGTGATAAGAATTATATTTTGTATTTTTCTTCTTCTGTTATACACTTTATTGATATTAGTGTTCCAAAATATACATTTATTCTTAACCTTGTCATTGTACTTAGAAAAGCTGTGCACTGACTTGTCTCTGCAGCTATCTTGGTGTTATTAGAAGTCAGATATGTAAGAGACTGCTGTTTCATCTAGATCCATGAATAGGAGTTCTTGGGAAATTTGCCTTGGTCACTGAATGGTTGCAGCAGGTTAGACTTACAGAAGTTCCTCAAGATTGAATGGTTGGTAGGGGAGGAGTTACCAAAAGGCTAAGGGAGAACATAACTGAATTGTGGTCAGATTTTACCAGGGATGTAGTGATGAAGGGCGGGACCAGAGCCTGATCCAGCACTAGACGACCAAGGCAGTCACCTAGGGTCCAATTATTGGGAGGAGGCCGGTGCTGGGTACTGTCACATTATTATTTTTTTTTTTTAATTAAGAAAAAACATTACAAGTGTGTTTTTAATGGTGTTCTTCTTTAAAAACACTCTCTGCATCTGGTCGCAACATCTGTGCATGTGTCTTCACACAGACCTGTACTGAAAAATGTTCAAAACTACAAATTTAAAACATGCCCTAAAAAGAGGTGTTGAATTATACAAGGAATATAATTTAATACAATCAGGATGGTGAATCAAAGAACTCATGCATATTTGCATGGTCATAAAAATGTATGTAAGGGACCTATGATTTGAAAACAGCCCAAAAGTAAACTTTCTCCACCACTGGCCAGATGCATTTTCTTTGAATGTGGGTTTCAAAGCCATTTCAATGAATGTGAGTTTCAGGTGCAGAGAAGTTTAAATGCTAAGTCTGTTTTGATTGTGAGACTGTATTGCCTTGTTTAGCAAATGTCTATCAGTATTTGTGCTATAAAATTTGAAATAAAAGTTTTAAATTATATCCATATATTTGTAATAATTTGTAAAGATTGTTAAAATATGTCCAAAAGGTACACTCTTGCAGCTACAGAATTGCTTTGAAAGAACTGGGGCATTTTCAAAGATCGAGATCTGGAAGAGTACACTTCAATGATACTCTGGTACATAAAAAACTGTGTTGACAATGTCACTGTCAGCAAGCACATCCATGTGTTCCCTAATCAGAAGCCGTGGATGATGAAGGAGGTCAGATCTCTTCTCAAGTACAGCAATTCAGAATTATGGTCTGGCAACAGAGTCCTTTACAGTATGGCTACAGCCAACTAAAGAAAGCCATCAGAGAGGATAATGTGGCCTATAAAAGGAAGATAGTGGATCATTTCACCAACAAGAACCCATGACGACCATGGCAAGGTATCCAGCACATCACCAGTCATAAAATCTGTAACTATATGGCTGTTGATGCCTCAATGGCAGAGGAACTTAATTATTTCTTCGCCCGTTTTGAGGTGGAAACACAGCAGATACAGTCATGCCTAGGCTCTGGCAGACAGGACACAGCAGTCTCACATCATCTATACCAGCCTCCTACAACCACACCTTCACAGTACAACAGCATGATCTAAGATGTGTGCTCAAAGCAGTTATCCAAGAAAGGCTGCCGCCTTGATGGAGTGACGAGATGAGTGCTGAAAGAATGAGCGGACCAGCTCTGTGGTGCCTTTGCAAAGATCTTCAACCTGTCTCTGTCTAAGTCTGCTATTCCATCTTGTCCGAAGTCAACTACAATCATTCCACTGACAAAAAAAAAACATCATCAGTAGTCTACTATGGTCCTGTGTTACTTACTCCAGTCATCATTAAGTGTTTTGAACAACTGGTTCTACAACACATCAAGGACAGTCTCCTAGTTATCTCGGATACACACCAGTATGCTTACAGAACAAATAAATCCATGGAAGATGCTATCTCCACTGCCTTACATACTGCACTTTGTCATCTTGAGCAGCAGGGGAGCCATGTGAAGATACTTTCGGTAGACTTTAGTTCAGCTTTTAACACAGTTACCCTGGATAGACTCATCATTAAACTCACTGGCCTAGGATTATCAGAACCTACCTGCCTTTGGATTAAAGACTTCTTGACTAACCATCCTCAGATGATTAGATTAGGCCCATACCTCTCCTCCACTCTCAGGCTAAACAGTGGTGTCCCACAAGGTTGTATGTTGAGCCCCCTTCTGTATATTCTTTACACCCACAACTGTGTCCCCTCTTATTCTACTAATGCAATCATTAAGTTTGCGGATGACACCACAGTGGTTGGTCTTATTTCAGGAGGAGATAAGACAACACATAAAGATGAAGTTCAAAGACTGGCTGCATAGTGTACTAACAACCTTGCCCTAAACTCTGCTAAAACAAAAGAACTCATAATAGATTTCCAGAGGCACAAAGCAGATCACAACCCAATATATGTCAATGGAGACTGTGTGAAAAGGGTTCCTGCCTTCAAGTTTCTAGGTGTACATGTGGCAGAAGATCTCACTTGGTCCAAAGACACCACAAAGGCAGTTAAGAAGGCACAGCAGAGACTCCATTTTCTGTGGATCTTCAGGAAAAATAACCTACAGGAGACGCTACTAGTGTCTTTTTACCACTGTTTTATTGAAAGTGTGCTGACATACTGCATTTCCATGTAGTATGCCAACAGCTTGGTGGCAGACAGGAAGACCATTGAAAGATCATTAACTCTGCCCAGAAAATCATTGGATGCTCACTGCCGTCTTTGGAGAAACTCTTCAGTTCTTTTTGTCTCAGCAGGGTGACCAATATCTTGAAAGAGCCTTCTCAACCTGGACATCACCTGTTTGAGTTGCTGCCTTCTGGCAGATGGTTCAGGTCCATCCCATCTCAGACAAACAGACTTAAGAACAGTTTCTATCCCAGAGACATGCATGAACTGAACAATGCTAAATACTCACAATGAACACAGATAATAGCCATTTGCACTATTATAGGGTGTATGTTTGCATTCATGTGCACCTTATTTTACTCCTTTCATGTGCAATATACCCAAATGCAATAGCTTAATTGTTTACTGTACTGCATTGCATTATATTGTATTGTTTGGTATTGTATTGTATTATATTCTTTTATTCATTCAGGTTCCTTATATGTGAATGCACTTTAGGAGGATTGCTTCAAATTTTGTTGTACTTGTGCAATGACAATAAAGCAATCTTATCTTAATCATTGCAGAAGTAAAGCAGAAAACAGTAAACCCACTAAGAGGTTTGAATGTCGTTTATGGTAACTAGGGAGAAATAGCCAAGTAATGGGACACTGGAATGGCTGAGGGAGCCTGTATTTGGGGGTCTGGGGGGGGCTGTGTATGGGGAGGCCCAATCCATTACCCTTACTAGGGCCCATCTGACCATGATCCAGCTCTGGGTGGGGTACAAGCCAAGGCTATGTTATTAAGGGCAAAATCAATAATATTTGGACCCCTGTGGGGAATTTAACAATTTGTTCCATGGTATTTGCATTGATGTTATCCAAGAAACATAGGGGATAATTATTTTATGGTGTAAGTATGACAATCAATGATTGAGTAGTTTAACTGTCCTAAAATGATAGTGTTAAGTTTGATAATGATAACTTCAAGTGTAGTGAGGTTGTTATTATGGCCCTCTGATGATAGTGATAGGGATCTGTTAGAGGAAATTGTATAGTCCTTGTTAATGTTGAGAATGGTTTGGATTTTGAGGATATCTAAGCTAGAATCATGGGTAATATGAGTTGAGATTGAACCAAAACAGATACTTCTCCCAAAGTTATTCTTATTCTAAAAGCATGACAGACGCTGAAAATATGTATAAAGGGAGTACTTGCTATACAATGGAATCAAGATTCAACAGCTTCACAAATGTGAATGTGTTGAAGTTGCAGGCAACCCTCAGGTTCTTGAATCATTTTGTTTAGACTCTGAACATTGTGCAGTACTGCAGTGATTTTTTTTTGGGAGGGGGACATGAATTTACTATGTTAGAATGTCCAATAACTAGAGCTTGCCTAAAAAGGTATTGTGATACCTGTATTTCTCTATTTTAGATATTTTTATGTTATGATCACAAATGCTAGGAGCAAGGGGACCTGCAGGATGTTTTGCAGGAGGGTGCAAACCCAGAGGCCACATCTCCCGGGTATATCTGCTTATGTGTGACTAGCCAAGAAAAGTATATACCATGGTTAACTGTGAAGTACTCTGATCTTACATACCATTGCTCATTTCTTGGCTAAATGATTATATGGTTGCCAGCAACATAGAAGCCTTCCATAAGGCATCTCTTGCAGGTCCTTGCTTAATTTTTGGCTACCTGCGGCTTTAAGTAAGTGTCCACAGTGGGTGGGGCACGCTTGCTGTTCTTTCTACACAGTGCAGGGTGCCTAGGCAATTATACAAGCAGGTGAGATGTTGTAAATTATAGCAAAGCCACACCCCAGGTTATTGCAAAGTGACACAAAAAATATTCCTTAAAAAACATATTTATTAACTCAGTTAAATCTGCACAGCAAGCATTGTGTATGTTTTAGTGCACAAACTGATTCCTTCATCTCAGCATAAGCCATGACCACGATGAAATACAAAGCACTGTAATGTTATGGTAGGTTGTGAGCTGGGTAACTTCACTGCTGAGTTCCTACCTGAAACAAATTCTAAAGGTGGCTGACATCATGGGTGGTATAAATAAAGTGTAAACCTTAAAGTGTAAACAGTCGAACATACTCCTTATCATATCTGCAAATGTTAGATGTATGTTACAGTGGAAGTCTGCCCTGTGTGTCTGTGGTTGGGGAGCAGAGCCGGATTATGGTCAAATGGGGCCCTAGGTGGGTTAATGGATTGTGGCCCCCCATACACAACTCCCCCATGCAGCCATTCCATTGTCCCCAGTTACCATAAACACTGTAATGTGCATACTGTTTTCTTCTTTACTTCTAAAATGATTACTTTGAGTTAATTTAAAACATTTATTTTAAATTTTATAGCACAAAAACTGAGCAGCTGCAGTGGTGCAGTGGTTAGCATTGTTGCCTCACAGCAAGAAATTCTCTGGCTCGATCCTCGGCTGGGGTGCCTTCTGTGCGGAGTATGCATGTCCTCCATGTGGCCATGTGGGTTTCCTCCGGGTGCTTCGATTTCCTCCCACATCCCAAAGACATGCTGTAGGTGGATTGGACACTCTAAATTGGCCCTAGGTGTGAGTGTGTGCATGTGTGTGCCTTCTGTGGAAGGTTGGGTGCCAGGCTGGCAACTCGACACCATAAAACTCCACTACCAATATCATGAGTGGACAGGTGATCCATTGTGGTGACCCCTAACCGGGAAAAGCCAAAAGAAGAAGCACAGACACTAATAGACATTTGCTAAACAAAGCAATAGTCTCAACGTGAAACAGATTTAGCATTAAAACTTCACTGACCTTGAAACTCACATTCATTGAAACAACAATGAAACCCACATTCTAAGAAAATGCATCTGACCAGTGGCGAATAAAGCTTAGCTTTGGGCTGTTTTCAAATCACAGGCCCCTTGCACACATATTTAGGATCATGCATATTTATTATTTATTTTATTTTACATTTGTCAACCGGGGGTGTCTAACTGAGCCAAAAAGGCCCTTTTTCAGCAGAGGCCTAGGGAGAAAAGCTCCACATAGAAAAAATACATATACATTTAGTTATTTAGACATGATCAGTATACACACAAATTACAAAAGACATATTTTTACAGTCGTATGCAGCACATCAACAGTTACAGTGGAGAGAACAAACAAAAAAAATATTAATTTAAAAATAAAGATAATTAATAGATTTGTGGTGTACAGCTGAAATTTGGAACATAGTTAGAATACATACATAGTACACAGGTACAGTACATACATTGTAGATTAACCAGTGTTTGTGAGTAAGACTGAAAACTATTATCAAGTACTCTAGGTTTAGTATGTGTACCTTATCCGCTTTCACTAGCCTGGGGAGCAATCATGGCACTGCCAACTTTGCTTGAGATGTTGCCTGATAAGGTCTTTAAAGGAGCCTTTGGACAATGTGTTTTGAATGTTAGTGGGGACAGAGTTCTGTTTTTCAGCCACTGAACTACTATATAGTGCATCTCCAAAGCTATTGTAGCTGTTGGTGACTTCTAGTAGTAGTTTGCTTGATGATCTAAGAGGCCTTTTGGCTGAGTGATGTACTAGGATTTTGAGGCAGGACACTTATTGGGGAATTAATAGATCAAATGACAGAGGCAGAGCTGATTGTAGGCTATGAGGTTGGGCAGTTCAAGCCATTGGAGCTGTCTCAAAGCAGTGCAGTGATGAGTTCTATATGAGCAATTTGCAGCAAAGCAGGCAGTTATGTTATACCAGCCTTCCATTTTGCTTAGTTCAGTTTTTTTGAGATTAGTCAGAATGGGAGATGCATAGAGTAGGGTGGTTAGAAGTTGGGTGCATGCAATGGCCGATCTTGTGTTGTTGGTAAGAAATGGTTTGATTCAGTAGAGTGATCCCAGTTTGGCATGTACTTTTTTAATAGTTAAGTTGAGATGACTATCAAATTTTAGGTGGGAGTCTATGGTTATTCCCAATAGCTTAGCCTGTGCCACTGGAGTGATTGGAGTAGCATTTTGGAGTAGATAGTGAATTGACTGTTATCAGTGTTTTTGTTAGAACTGGTTATAATCATAAGCTGATGCATGTGTTCTTTGATTCACCTTCCTGATTGTATTAAATTATATTCCTTATATAATACAACACTTGTTAGAGGCTGTTTTAAATTTGCAGCTTTGAACATTTTTCCAGTAAGCAATGAAACAAAATGCATTAACCAATATGACAAAACTGCCCAATTCAGAACATTTCCATCATGAAAATCTACTCAAAGTTCTGTCATTACAATCCACCAATATCAGTAAATATGCACATTCTCTGCAGAAGTAAATGTCATCTAAACTAAATAATTCCACATTAAAGAGATCTGTAACTAATGAAGAGGTTGCTAGCAAACAACTTTATATTTCAGTGTTTCTTCTACAAATAAAGTGCCTGTTGCCCTTGAAAAATAAATTACTTATATTACATTAAAAATGGTAAGCTGGTAATATTACAATAGGGAAATGATGACAAACTGACAACAGATTCATAGTTTCTAGCCATCTCATCCAAAGGACGACATACTCTGGACTGCAGCACCCCACCCTCCTTAAAGTACAACACAATCTCAGCAATCCATCTACAATGCTGTGGGAGTAGAACCCACAGCCTTCTGCATCAAAAGCAAGTATACTACCCGTTGTGCTACTAACAATGCTTTGAAATTCTTTAACACAATAGTGATTCTATTTGCTGAACAAAACAGTTGCACATTGTAAACAGACTTAGCATGAACAGCAGCCAACTTATCTTCCCTTGAAGCTCGCAAATCCTTGAAAATGCACTTGACACACAACTTCTTGAAACTCATTTTTGTAAACAGCTTGGTGGATGGGGTAGAGGATTCAGGTTCTCATTTCCTATAACCAAGATACACACACACACACACACACACACACACACACACACACACACACACACACACACACACACACACACCTCTTTCCCCTACTTGCAGACTTCAAAGATATGGTAAAGGAAAAGCACCAATAACAGAATAATAATTCTCACTGTGTTGCTAAGAAAAAGATATAGATTTAGGTGGATAAGAACTTTTTTGAATTACACTGGGAACTTGATAACACAGTTTGCTAAGGAAGACTTAAAAAAAGCTGTTTGATAAAAAGGCATAGCTATCAAAGTCTGACACCATGTGCAGCAGTAGCTTTAATGTACAAGCCATAACTGCAATGACAAAACATTTCTACAAAATAATGCAATTATAACACATCTTTATTAACAACAAATCTCGCTGGGCCACATAACCTTTTCACCAGCAAAAGTCCATGTTCCAAGATAAACTTGGAATACAAAACATAAATTGACAGGAAATCATTCTTCCTTTTAAACACCCACTCTTATTTAGTTAAAAAGAAAAGATTAACCTTGATGATTTCTAAAGAAGAGCATTATTAATGTTTGAAATGACTTTCTGCTTTAAATGTCTAGCAGTAGAGAGTGGGCTTAAGCTCCAAGAATGGTTTATTCTGTTATTCTTCTGTTCTGTTTATTAACACTTTGTCTACTTGAACACCTAAGTAATTGCATCCATATTTAACATGAATCTGTAATTTGTTGAGCATAACCAAGAAACAATTATTATTTCTCTTGTTGTAATATTTCTGACCCTTTTTCCAACACACAGAACCCATCCTTGACTTCTTCCAAGTAAAAAACCCATAGGATGTCAGTGATCCAGTATTCAGGATGGGTAAAATTTTAGATGTACACTGTCGGAATGAATAAGCTAATTCACAGAATTACACACTACAGATGCGATGTTTGCTCTGAGAGTGTTGATGGAGAAATACAGAGAATGTCAGAAGGAGTTGTATTGTATTTTTGTAGACTTAGAGAAAGCATATGACAGGGTGCCTAGAGAGGAGTTGTGGCATTGTATGAGGAAGTCAGGAGTGTCAGAGAAGTATGTAAGAGTGGTACAGGATATGTACGAGGGTAGTGTGACAGTGGTGAGGTCTGCGGTGGGAGTGATGGATGCGTTTAAGGTAGAGGTGGGGTTACATCAAGGATCAGCTCTGAGCCCTTTCTTATTTGCAATGGTGATGGACAGGTTGACAGACGAGATCAGACAGGAGTCCCCGTGGACTATGATGTTTGCAGATGACATTGTGATCTGTAGTGAGAGTAGGGAACAGGTGGAGGAGAGCCTGGAGAGATGGAGATATGCTCTAGAGAGAAGAGGAATGAAGGTCAGCAGGACTAAGACAGAATATATGTGTGTGAATGAGAGGGAGGATAGAGGAATGGTGAGGATGCAAGGAGTAGAGGTGGTGAAGGTGGATGAGTTTAAATACTTGGGGTCAATAGTTCAGAGTAACGGTGAGTGTGGAAGAGAGGTGAAGAAGAGAGTACAGGCAGGATGGAGTGGGTGGAGAAGAGTGTCAGGAGTGATTTGTGAGAGACGAGTACCTGTAAGAGTGAAAGGGAAGGTCTACAAGAGAGTAGTGAGACCAGCTATGTTATATGGATTGGAGACAGTGGCATTGACAAAAAGGCAGGAGTTTGAGCTGGATGTGGCAGAGTTAAAGATGTTAAGATTTGCACTGGGTGTAATGAGGGTGGACAGGATTAGGAATAAGTATATTAGAGGGTCAGCCCATGTTGGAAGGTTTGGAGACAAAGCCAGAGAGGCAAGATTACATTGGTTTAGACATGTGCTGAGGATGGATGCTGAGTATATTGGGAAAAAGATGCTAAGGATGAAGCTACCAGTTAACAGGAAAAGAGGAAGGCCTAAGATAAGGTTTATGGACGTGGTGAGAGAGGACATGCAGGTGGCTGGTGTGACAGAGCAAGATGCAGAGGACAGGAAGAAATGGAAACAGGTGATCTACTGTGGCGACCCCTAACGGGAACAGCCGAAAGAAGATGATGATGATGACACTTTAAAGACACATTATTTAAAAGCAAAACTAAATAAAACAGAAACTAAAAGAAAAGAGAATGTCTGTGAAAGATATAATCAAATGCTGCATACAGGTACATAAAAATCAAAACAAAAGTTCTTTCTAAGGATGAGTGTGTGTGTGTTTTGCTGGATTTGCTTGTAGCAAAACTGTTTTTCTTTGATTTAAAGGCAAGTTACTAGAAGTAATGCACCCTCAAATATTAACATTAAAACATATAAATGAAAAGGGTGCACTCCAGTGCATAACACTTCCCTAGTAATAAAACCACAACTTGTATCAGTGTCACTGCGGTGCTTTGCAAGTATTGTTTATGTATTTGAGGGTGTAAATATGCAGCACTTTTAGAGAAGGCATTCAACAAAACATTTACAGGGTTGGACACCTGTACATATAATATTTGCTGTTCTCCATCTTCATTAACGACCTTTATACTGTCATCCCAAAAGTCAGCTGTATCCAATATGCTGATGACTCTACTCTGATTTGCTCAGCCACATCTCCAGTAGAGTTATGGTCAGCTACCCAGATGACCATTAATACAATAGAAAACTGGCTTTCTGAACATCGTCTGATCCTAAATCCCAAAAAAACTAAAATGCTGTTATTTTCACCAACACGTAGGTCTACCGCCTTCACCTTTAACCATAAAATCAAATGATGGCACAATAATCTCCCCTGACCCATCTACAAAACTATTAGGTGTCATCATAGACAATAATCTAAAATTTGATCTACATGTTATCCAAACTATCAAAACCATCAATAAAAAACTAGGGTCACTTTCCAGAATAAAAGCCTTCCTAACCCCTCTAGCTAAAATTGCCATAGCTCGCTCTCACCTTCTTTCAACCCTTCTGTATGCATCCCCTCTACTCTCGAATTTAAACAAGACTGTCCTTAACAAACTCTCAATTTGCTACAACCACATTGCCAGGTTTGCCACTGGGCTGCCTTTTAGGACACATCATTGCATCAATCTAAATCAGCTTGGGTGGCTTGAACTACCCAGCTTAATCCAGTATAACCAACTGATTATGGCCTATAAAATCCTCTATAATCCGGACAATACTCCTGCACTTAAAAATATTATCACCCTCTATAACAATCCTAGACCGTTTTGATCCTCTAACAAACTACTAATTCAGACTAGCAAAATTAATAACACAGCTGGTGATTCTCTCTTTGCAAACTCTGTAAGTAGATCCTGGAACTCTCTTCCAGCTGATATTACCTTACTTTCCACCTTAGGTCAATTTAAAACTAGACTCAAACAACATTTGTCACTTAACTGGCTGTGTCAATGTATCAAGCCTGGCTAACTCTCTCTAGAATGTGTAAAAATCTGTTAACCAGTTTACTGTGTAATTTAATTTAATCCTGACTTGTGCTCAGGATTAACTGTAACATGTGGAACTTGTTTAACTTGCTTACTTATGTAATCTCTGTAAATAGTCTGTTTGTAATATGTAATGCTGGTATTATGTAATGCTGTATCTGCTTACCCTTGGAGCTTTTCTCCCCGGGCCTCCACTGAAAATGGACATGCATCCAGTCAGACTATCCCGGTCAACAAATGTAAAATAAAATAAAATAAAGCACAATACATATACTTAACAAGGGGCCCAAATCACACAGTGTTTCATGTACTATGTTGTGCACTTGCCACTTGTGCCAAGAAATAAAAGAAAACAAATTATCTTACCTTAGTAAACTGAACAGTAGAACAGATCCTGAGCTGCTACCCAAGGGCCCCTTTTTTCCTGTCAGTAAATTTTCCAGCAGAGCTACATTCCCAGTACTCAGTGCTTTGAGTTCTTGCTCCTTCCCTATTATTATCACCACAACTGGCTAACCCCAAAATACAGGTAGAATATCATCTTAATTGCAGTCAGAGAAATCTAGATTAACATCCTAAATAGGATGGCAGAGTATTTCTTATCAGAGGAGAGAGAGAACTTTCATTGGGCATGTAACAATGTGGAAGCAGCAACACAAGAACGGAACGTCCTCTTCTTGTATTTAAAATTCCGTGCGTGTGCAGAAAGGAAGAATAGGACATTTGTGCGACAGGCATGTGTGACTAGGCCCTTATTAAAGAACGCTCTTAAAAACAAAAGCACATTTTTTAAATTAAAAAGTAAATGTGACAGTTCCTCAGCAAGTGAAGTCAAAATGCAGGGGGGGGGTGCAAGTGCACCCCCTTGCACCTATCTTTAGGCGCCCATGGTTAGGAGTCTGAATTTCACTCACATTGGAAAAATGAAAAGAAAGTGGAATTCAATTCCTGCATTCACAAGGAGAGCAAATCCTATATTCATCCATACAGAAAATTTGCTCTCTGCACCCACTTATTTAATAGAATCAGTCTTTGGCTCACTGTACCTTGAGGATGGGAAGTACTTCCCTTGCAATGACCTTTTTCAAAAAGTGCTTAAGACTGGTTTTTATGCCCATTTATGGTTGTAAAAGTGGACATCACACTCAATGTACACTTCCATTGAGAACCTAGTTAAATGCTATTATTTTAATAAAATAGATAACAATATAAAAATGTGATATCATAAATGAAGCAACTGATAAATATTTAATTGTAAATACTGGATCTGATCAGAACCATTCACTCTCAGCTTTAGATTACTTCCTCACTTTTTGTCTATTAGTATTTTTGTCTCTGATATTATTGGCTTCACAGTTAAAGAGGGAACACACCATTTGTGTAGCCTATAACATAACTAGTCTTGTAGCTACTGCCATTAAAAATTCTGAGCCATGTCTCTATCCCACTCAAATATCTATTTTACAGTCAGGAGGGGAGATTAAAACCAAATATCCTGCAAAATGGGCACACCAGCATGTGCACAGATCAGTTTACAAGGAATAACAACAGAGATTAATAATATCCATTATATACTGGAAATATCTAGAACAAACTACTCAACACCTTAAAATGTTTCCCTGTAAAAAATGCCATTAAGTTTATCTTTGAATAAAAGTATGTACAGGTGGGTCCCCTTCAAATGATCAAAATTCTAAAATTTAGAAAATCATATGGCCGAGGACCATATTATCAAAATTTTGAAACTTCAAATGTTCTGAATGGTGATTACTATACAGCATGGAATGGGATATTTACCATTTTCCTCACTGTAGTGCGATCTTGGAGTTGGTGTATTTAATTAACAGGGGATGTAGGGGCTGCAGGGGGCTTGTCCCTCTGCAAAAATGTAAAAGAAAATATTTTGTTTTTATTTATTTTTTTTTTATTTTATGTTTGAATTTTCAAAATTTTGATCATATGGTCCTTGGCCATATGATTTTCGAAGTTTTGGAATTTCGATCATTTGAAGGGGATCCATACAGGTAGGTCAGGTAGGTAGCCATTTGAAATGTTCTGATCTGCTAGGATGAGTCCCAAAATACGGAGACCGAATGTCAGAAAGATCGGATTTGTATGTACCAAGTCCGAGATGCCATTTCTCACAATATTCCCTTTTCGCCAAGGTATGCTGATCTTGGAATTGGTATATATATATATATAGATATATATATATATATATATATATATATATATATATATATATATATATATATATATTCAGGTGTGGAGGTAGGGCTTGCCCCCACCTTTGTAAAAAGAAATGTAAAGAAGAGCAATGTAATATATAATATAATTTTAGTAATGTGAATGTTGATTAGTAGTGCTATGTACCAGTAGTTCTTTGTTAATCATTTGTAAACATCTTATGCTCGTATAGGTGCATCAGTCATGTCTGAATGTGTTAGTATTTGTTCTTGTACAGCTCTGAAATATATGTATTATATAGGAATCTCAGAAAGTTCAAGGTAACTGAGCCTTGCAACAATTACACATTACTACCTCCCACCTTGGACTGCACCTTCCCTGTCAACAAGAGAGAGGCCAGTAATTTCCATGGTGAATTTATGAATACCATTCCAATTATGCATATCCTATTTAAAGGAATATACAGCATCACACTGTTTATCTGCAGGGGAGAATATTCCAGAGGTGAGGAAGATGCTGAATAATGAATCTGTCTCTAATCTGCTGAAGCAGATTTAGATATCTAGATCTTGTATTTATGGGACTGATTGATTTGTTAAGGTACAACAGATCCTGTAATTCTGGGCCCCTGATTACTCAGAAGGCAAGACATAGATTTCCTCTGAGTAGCCTATAAAACACAGAAAAGAAGGACAGTGTTTCTAATCTTTTCTGGTAGCTTAGGGATTGGAAGCCTGTGATCCTCCTTGTTAGGAATCTGTTTTTATTCCTGTTTGATGTGTCTGGCGAGGTACATCCCAATAACTGGTTTGATAAGTGCTGAATACAAGGGGACAATAACCAGTTTAGATCTGGATGATATTCCCTTGGTGATCAGCAGTGCAAAATAGAAGGATTTCCTGACATCCATTACCACTTGGTGATCAAAGGAGAGAGAATTATCATCTCAGGTTCCTACACTGAAGTCGTCTTAGTTCTGCATATTGTTGAGTGTTGTTTCATACTTTTTAAACATAACTAAAGAAGAACTTGTATTTTTTTCTTGGCTTTAGATGTCAAGAAAAAAAAATATTTTGAAGGGGGATATTGTCAGTGCTTTATACTGTGAGATGGTTTGTTTGCCAAATGCAACAATGTTGTGTACCTTAGCATTTGATTTAAGCATATTTTCAATATACCAGTATTTATAAATGCAAGTTCCTGCTGGAGGGCTTCTTCATCATGGAAGAAGTTGACAATTTTCCCCAGTTTGCAGTCAAAAGCAAAGATGGTTAGTCATGGGTCTTGTTTTTAGTATGTAGGTCATAGAAGTAAATACAGAACAAAAGTGGTCACAGCACTAAATCCTATGGGACTCCATTGCCCTTACAAACAAGACTCATCAGGCTGGTGGGTCTATAGTTTCTGGGTTCAGTAGTAGGACCACCTTTATCGAGTGGCATCACCAGTGCCATACATCATACTTCTGAGCCTGAGCCTCATTAAACAGCTTATGGAGAAGTTCTGCGAGGGCATGTTTAGTAACATTTAACATACTGCCCGGGCATATTACCTGGTCCTATGGAGGAAGTGTTCTTAGTCTTGGACAGCACTTTGGGTGCATGTTCTTTAGTGACAATGCAGAGGGGATCTGAGATATTTGGGGAGAGTAGGGGTTTGAAGAGCCACCTAAGAATTCATGGGCTTTCTTGGTAGATTTAATAACTTTTTTTTTAAATTTTTAGTCAAATTCTTTGACTTGGGTGTCTTTCGATCTGTTGTATATTCTGAGGTTTTTTTCATTTTTATTGTAAAATGTAGATTTTGTGTCAGTCGACCACCTGAGTGGTTTGCTTTTTAAATTTCCCATTGCATTTGAACCTGAATGGCAATTTGTTTATGTGGGTATAAAACTCCTTTGAGTAACTATCTACTGAGACAATATCTGGGGCAATGTGGTTATAAGTGAATTCTGGGTCTTTTTCAAAGTATTTGAGGAAATTTGTGTGCCCACAGTCTTTGAATTCTGATATATAGGTTTCAGGGAGTTTATATTATTTGAGGGAAAATTTACAAGCTTATGGTTTGATTTAATTGAAGAGAGAGAGATGGACATGCTGATGCTACATTTGTAAATACAAGATCAATAATATTTTATTCTCCAGTTGGGCTATTAGCAATCTGGTACATTCAGTTTTTCTTTGTGTATCAGACATTGGAGGTCTCGGTATTCATGTCAATTGATGAGTAGATAAAGTATCCAGGAATGACGGAGTTCTGATTTATGGGGATATTTAGGAACCTAACATGCACTTCCAGGGTAATGGAAGGTATCCTGTACAGCTGATGAATTGATAACTGATTTTCTTCAGTGTGATGTTTAGTTCAGTAAGTTCCACTTATGGGTCTCGCAGAATCTTTCCAAAGGTCAAATGATCTCTGACATATATAGACACAACACCACTGTTTCCACTGAGTCTGAAGGCAAGATAAGCACAAAACCAGTGTATGGCACGATTGCTTTCTGGGCGTTTAAGATATATTTCACAGATTACACATATATGGATGCCTCCCAAATGTAAGAGTGCCTCATGGTCATGCAGCTTGTTGGTTAGACTTCTGGCATTAAGCAGAGCTACCTTAATTTGATACTGTTTTGATATAGATATGTTTGCTGTGTTGGAATGTTCATTAAGTGATCTTTGCCTAAGAAAGGCACTATGGGAGCAGTAAGGACTTTAGCCAGTGTGCAGTAGTCTTTAAACAAGAGGTACAGACCATCCTTTGCAAAGCAAGTAGTACTATCAGATATCCCATTCCATGCTGACACGTACTGGATTCCTCTAAAAATGACACCAAGTATTAAGATATGCCTAGGCATCATTTGTGGAGGAGGTAGTATTCTCCTCAGCATCAGTCTTGCTTTCATTTGCAACATGCAAAAAGAGCTCAGACATGTTCTTCTACATCTCTCTCAGGGTTGCTCACCACAAGTTATTCACCCTCACATGCACAGCTACCATGTCATTGTTATAGCTGTCTGGTGCAAGGGTCTCATGGACCCTTGAGATGTCTGAAATCCTGACATCTTGAAGACATCTCACTATCACCCCATCTTTATACAGTCTAGTGAGTGCAGAATCTGTGTGTCTCACTATGAAGTCACCAATCACTAAAGCATTTATATTTTGCAGAGTTGTCTGGCGTACAGGAATTGTGGCCCTTTTTTCCCATGGTGACTCTTTGTTAAAGCTGAGATATTATGTGATACAATGTTTTATTTTGATTTTTGCTGAGATTTAATCCTTAAGAGTCTAGAAGACTAAGTTAAGGATTTCTTTACACTGTCAGCATATGACATTATGTTATGTGCCAGGATTTGGTGCATAATGTGTGGTATGTGATGCACATAGTCTGTGTTTTTTGTGAGTGTGAGGCATTGCCTAGTTAAGTGACTGCTTAGAGTCAAACTCTGATCTTTATTATTGGCAAGAAAGTGCCTTAACCCTCCACACCAACTGCCAGGTCTCCTTTAATTTTATTTATTTTCTTTTTTTTTGTAAATTGCAGTCTGTCAGTGTCAGTCATAGAGTTTCATAATTGTGTTATTAAGTGCCAGTGGTGCAACAGATAGTATGCTTGCTTTTGGTGCAAAAGGCTGTGGGTTCCCTTCCCACACCAATTAGATTTGTACCTCTAACAGACTGTGTTTAGTAAGACTTCATTATCTATGAGCATAATGCAGTTGCTACACTGCTTTAGGATATCTAACGCTTTGAGGCTGGTAAACAGAGGGGAAACAAGTAGGATGACCTTCCATTTTTCCTGTGTGAAGTAAAAATTGATTAACAAAGAATTGCAGAGTTTAACTAAAAGAGATTTATGGGGGGGGGGGTTAGATAGATATTGGTCAAGGGATGGATAGTGTTGTTGCTTATGAATGCCTTTTTAAGTAAAGATCTAAATTTGGTTTATATATGACCATGGTAAGCACAGTTCAGACACCTTGTATAACAGTGGTGTTGAACTTATTTGCAGTGACTGGGGGGGTGCTAAGTTGTGCAACGTTACATCACTAGGGACTGCAAAGAGCTTATTTTAGGGGGAAATGTGTTTAGCTCTTCTTGTTATGCAGCTTCCCACAGCCACCTGCACTATTAGGTATGAAGAGCCTGTTCACTGATAGGATTTGGGTGAGCTGGTTATATTAGGAAGAGTTACAACTGAAAGTACTATCATCTACATAGTGCATGTTACAACTGCACTGTACTAAGTACAACTTCACTCAATATAAAATAAACAAGGAAAATGAAAGAGCTAATGATAACAGCTAAAGCTCTAACCAATAATGTTTATCTTCCCCAGAACCAGAACTGCAGCAATTATACTCCTGCCACTAGGACAAGCACTACAAAACTCTTGACTCACACACCTGGCAAAAACTGTCTGTTTGCTGTAACTCTGAAAAGTTACTAAAATACAGAAAATAAATGCAGCAATACTGATAAATTCACTTAACAGATTAAGCCACTTAACAGATTAATATATGTTGCAGTTATTGTCATTTAATATTTGAAAACCAGTAGTAGTTTTCTTATCTCTGTTTTGTTTTCAGGTAATCTTTATAATCAGTACTGTATCAAATTAGTACTCATATAATATAGTACTATATAGCACACATTTTCTTGTCAAATGTCACACTGCTCATAATCATAATGTATGTTGTTGCATATTGTCCCACCATTATTCCTGATGTGTATTAAATTCATGAGACTCAACTGAAATTGGGGACTTCCTAGTTGAACATTCCTGGTTAGCAAATGCAAATAAATAAATAAATAACATGTAAGCTACCTTATTATCCCAAATGTTCTACTAGAAAGACCCATCCCCACCTCCACTTCTTATTTTATTAAAACTTTACAACACTTGAAAAACACTGTCTCGAAGCCAGGACCTCAAGCATTTTGTCAATCACATAGGCTGTCTCTCATACCTTAACTCAGATATGAGTTCAGGCAAGCAACTAAGGCACCTTACCCAAACAGAGTATTCAAGTTTGAGCAAGGTAAGTACAACAGCCATCAGGAAGAAGCAAGAGGGAGATTTTAGGGTTAGGGATTCGTAGAGGAATTTTAGTTAGGAAGTGAAATAGGGATTTGTGGGATTAGAGAGAGGGAAATGAGTTTTGGGAATAGAGAGTGGGAAGGGAGCTTTAGGTTTATGGTGTGGGACAGGAGTTTTAGGGTTAGGGAGTTATTGGATAATTTAGGTTTAGTAAGGCAGGTGGAGTTTTAGGTTTAGGGCAGGGACTTTAGGGCAAGAGAGGTGAAGTGGAAGGTTAGGTTAAGGGACCAAGGAGTCAGGTTGGGAACTAGGTAGGAGTTTTAGGTTTAGAATTTAGGTGCTAGTAGGGCTATGCAGTTTATAGGATCAGTTGTTGGGAGGGTTATGTAGAAATGGGCTAGTGGGAATTTGAGCACTTGGTTATTTGAGTAAGTGACACTAAGCAGGTTTGTCCTGAGCTATAGCACAAGCACCTGTAGTAGACTCACCCCAAATATGTAATGCATTAAGTTGTTTCACTTCTCACTTTCCTACCCAATCTGTCAGTGACTAGACTGATCACATATATGAAATTATGAAAGAGGTATCATCCCATTAGTGAGATCACTTTCTTTGCTTCTTTCACACCTAATCTAAACACTTAACAGGCAAAGACATTTGCATAACAGCACCATCCCAGAACAGTAGAAGATGGGTGAGTTACCTTTGCCTACTTACAGTGTCATATCTCCCATATTGACAGCCACCCTAACACTGCTCTTTAATGCTATGTAAAATTGTCTTGCAGCTGGTTAAGGTGGGTTACAGGATAACACCACAACAATAGTATCGATTGCTTACACAACGTGGATAGCACAGTCACCTTAAAGGTAATAACTCTGTATCAGACTATTTCTGTTATCCAGTATACTGCTGCACAAAAATTTGTACCTACTTTATCATATTTCCTCTCCTCTGTTTCAGATTAATGTGTTACTTTATATTCCTTTTCCTCCAAAGCTGTTTTCACCCATCCTTCCGCCATCACTTTTTAGTCTATTAAAACATTATAACAACCCAAACATATCATCAACTGCTAGACAAGAACACAGTTTTCAAATAGCTTTGCCTTACCAGTCATAAGAACATTTAACCTGGATAAGGCAAATGCCTATCATGTGTCATTAAGACACCATGGCAAAGGCTTACATCATGCAGAGTTCTTTGGTTATTGATATCCTTAAACCATATTGCCTTCCCACCCCCACACAAACACACACACACACACACACACACACACACACACACACACACACACACACACACACACTCTCTAGCACTGAACTACAATACGCAAGGAGTTTACAGAGGATTAGCTTACCAGATGTGCTTTCATCACTTACCATGTCTGCTCAGCCAACTGTTTTTATTTATTTATTTATTTCCAGTTTGATGACCAGGGAGGTCCACTGGGCTCAGGGAGCCCATTTTCAATGAACGCCCGGGAGAAAAGCTCCTCATTACATTGTTTAGTTAGTGATACAATCTTAGTAATGAAGACACAATTTACAATTACATTTCATGTTAGAGAGCAGGTATAATTTCTTTGGTACATAGTACAATTTAGATATTTGTTCAACTGTTCCCATCAAAATTGTGATTTGCTTGTCTTCCAGTCATCCATTTCTGCACTTAATCATTTCTAGCTTGTGCCTTTTAAGACAGCCTGACAGAGTTAGAAGATGGCACTAAAAATATATTGTACTCATACCCTTATTCCTTGATCAATACCCACCTCAAACAAATTGTCCAAGGCACCTAAATCATGACACATAGCTTTGTTTTTTGCTATGAGTGTTACTATCTACCATGTACCCCAAAAGCGTATAGCTTACCCATGTTTTTGAATTATCTTTTTTCCAGTTAACAAATGTCCTAATGAGGGGCCCTACTACTTACTTACTTTAATACTCTCTAATTAAGCCCTTCAGTGCTCCATCTCTTGCAAACTCAGAGGCCAAACAGAAGAATCATCTGTCAGTATCTATCATCCAAGTGCTGCTTTTATGTTTTTATTGGAAGAATCTTGTGGCTGGAAAACAAATTGTATTCAAGTCACCAATCTCTGCAGAAGTGCTCTTAAGTACAAAAAGGCATTATTATCACCCAGAACTGGATCATGGTCAAATGGGACCTTAGGTTGGGTAATGGATCAGGGCCCCCCTCCAGAGCCAGCTAACCCCTGCCCCCAAACACCCACCCCTCACAGCAAAACACCCCACAACAATTCCAGTGTCCCATTACTTGGCCATCTCCCGAGTTACGATAAAGAATGTGCAAACCTGTCAGTGTGCTTACTATTTTCTTCTACAATTGTTACAGATATTTGGATTTAATTTAAAACTTTTATTTCAAAGTTTACAGCTGAAACACTGACAGCCATTTGCTAAACAAAACAATACAGTCTCATAATGAAAACAGACTTAGCATGAGAAACAGTAAACATTTCTGCCTTTGAAACTAAAATACATTTGGCCAGTTGCAGATTAAGTGTACCTTTAGGCTGTTTTCAAACCATGGGTCCCCCTGTACACATTTTTAGGACCATGCATAAATGTGTAGTGTATGTTCTTTAACTCACTCTCCTGATCCTATTAAATTGTATTCTTTGTTGAATACAGCACTACTTGTTAGAGTGTCTTTTAAATTTGTAGTTTTTAACATTTTTTCAGTAAGCAATGGAACAAACCATATGAACCATTAATGTCAAAACTACCCATTTCAAAACATTTCAACCATAAAGGGCCACTTAAACTGCTATCATTATAATCTAGCAATATCAGTCAACATGTGTGATCTCTGCAGAAGTAAAAATCATCTGAATAATTTCACATTAAACGCAACTGTAACTATGAAACTGTATGACTTACACTGACAGACTGTAATCCTCAGCAATTTACAAAAAAAAGAAAGAAAATTAAAGGAGGCCTGGCAATTGGTGTGGAAGTTTAAGGTACTTTCTTACAAATAATAAAGATCAGAGTTTAATTCTAAGCAATCACTTAACTAGACAGAGGCCCTAACTGGGGCACTACACTCACAAATACACACACACACACACACACACACACACACACACACACACACACACACACACACACACACACACACACACACACACGCACACACACACACACACACAACTGGGCTTGGCTTCTGACCTGTATCTGTGCAATCCATTACCACATTTTTTTAAATGGACTTGCTGTGCTTTGTAGTGATGGATGTTGCACTCCAAATCCATTACCTATGCAGATGCCTTAAATCTCCTGCAGTTTCTAATAGGGCAGGTTTCTGAGTCTTGCTGAGCTGTGCGGTAATAGATGTTGGGATGCTGTGTTTCCTGCAAGGTCCTAATGGTGATGAGTAGGGTTTTACTTTTTTTTTTTAAAAAGGAGATTTCAGGACCCTACAACCAACGTGAGACCTAGGCAGTTGCCTAGGACAACTAGTGCTGGATCCACCTCTGTTCTCATCTATACCTCACTGATTTAAGCTAATTCAATTTCCTTTGCATTTATTATTATATCTGAACTTCTTATATGAATATTTATGGCTTCTTTGTTTGACAAAAGAGACAGAGGACTGATTCAAAAAGGATACACTTCAGCTACTCTCTGAGCTTTAACCACATTTTTTTTAAAACTGAAGACATGTTTTTAAAACACATTTAGTAAACTAAGAAAGTATCATAGGAATATTTTATTTTATGCATCCTTTGTTGGCCAGGTTGGTCCCACTAGGGTAAAAGCCTCTTTTCAGGGGAGACAAAGGTGGTCCTTATACTACTATGGGAAATTTTGACACCGCACTGGGGAACTTCCCCTATTCTTTGGTGTAGGGGGACAAAATTAGAGGTGACACATCTGGTCTCTGTCTTTGTTCCAGGTGTGAAGGAAGCCTGAAAAGACAGCAGAGCCATGGAGGATGTAACCCAGTGTGATGATAGCATGAAAGTTATTGTTGTTGCTGAAAAAAGTTTGGAAGTGGCAGAATCGCTGCCCAATTGCAAAGTAAATGTTGAAATGGTAGAGACCCAGTCCATAATGGAGGAGAGGAAGACAAAGGAGCAGGTGAATGTACCAGAGGAGATGGGGCCTGATTTCGATGAATTATTTCAAAACAGATTGTTCGAGGGTGAAATGGAGCAGCAGAATGGGTGTATTATTACAACCCTCCAGTCTGGAGGATTGCAGGATGATTATTTAGTGGACATGTTGAATCAAAGTGAGCTGGAAAATGAAACATTGGTATCGTGAAGCAAAATAATGGAAAGGATTGAGGGAGAGGCTGAAGGAGAAAAACAAAATGAGTCTGAAAACAGATTATATTCACAAACTGTAAAGCAAGGTGAAGAAAGGAAAAAACAGGTAAAAGAAATAAGGAAGAAGTTTACTGCACATATAAGTAATAAAAAGGAACAAGGACTGAACAGGTATGAGGTGTGGGACTCTGTAATTGCACCATTAGGAGTGACACCTAAAGAGGTAAGAGCCTTTATTCTAATTAATAAAGAGACTTTTTGTGATATAATGTTTGAAACGGGACAGCCTATGGAAAATTTCTTAGGAAAATATGTCCAACAAAAAAGCAATATCCCATGGTCTGAGTATGTTATTCAAGCCTTTTTAGACCAAAAAAGGAAGAAGAAGAAGAATGCAATTTAGGACTGAAATTGAAGCCAGTGAGTTGAAGTAACATTTATTGACTGTTTGCAAAGATGTTGTTGATACAACAAAGATATATGTTGAAATCCATTGTTTTCTGGTTGCAATAAAGTGTTTTGACTATTCACAGTCATTTTTATTCCATTGGTGATATCCGAGTCCTGTGGCTTTTGGGCAGCTGTTTGTTCCTGGCTTGGTCCTCCTTTACTGTTATATGGTGAAAGAGGTCTATGGACTGGGAGTTGGGAATGTGGTGTTATATTAAAATGATAAATGATAATGTAATTCACATTCCAAGTGTAATAAATGTGAATGGAAACAGAGTTTATGTAAAATATAAGGGGCAACCTAGAACATGTTTCTTTTGTGATAAAGATGATCATTTGATAAGTGGTTGTAATAACAGAAAATGTTTTATATGTGGTAAGAGAGAACATGAAGCAACAAAATGAAAATTTAAAGTGTAAAAAAATGTGGTCATACATGGTTAGAATGTGAAAATGATGTCAAAACTGTTGATAAAAGATTATGCAAGATACAGAAAATGAAGAAATGGCAATACAAGAGAAAATAATACAACTAGAAGCAAATGAAGAGGTAGAATATAATGTTGTTGTTTTTCTTTCGGCTTTTCCTGGTTAGGGGTCGCCACAGTGGAACTCCGGTATGCTAATGATTGGCAGTCGATTTTTATGGTGCCAGCCCGACGCCCAACCTTCAATGAAGGCACACCCATTCATGCATGTCTTTCAAATGCCACTCGACCACGGGGAGGACATGCAGACTCCACACAGAAGATGCTCCAGCCGAGGATCGAAAGGGAGAACCTCTTGCTGTGAGGTGACAATGCTACAGCTGCACCACCGCGGCTTAGGTAGAATATAATTTAGAACAAGAAAATAAAGTAAATATGAGACAAGTGAGGAAGAAGAGGTAAATTGGCAAGTAGTAAGTGGAAAGAAAAATTCTATAGGAAAAAGAGTAAAAGAAAGAAAAAGGAAAATGAAAGGCATATTCACCAAAGAGAGAAATAAAGGTAAAGGAGGAAAATATAACATCTTCTTCATAAGAATATGATGATTTTAGCTTTGAATGTTAATAATATGAAAAACATTAAAAGAATGTTAGGCATATTAGAATGGTGTACAAAGTTAAATAAGAATGTAATAATATTATAAGATATTAGACTTTTAACAGAAAATGAAATGATACAAACAGAAAAATTATTGAAAATTATGGAATGTCTCAATCAATTGGAACATAGGAAAAGAAATATGTTCTGGAATATACATAGTATGTCAAGAGGATATTAAAATTTTAGATGTGACTATTGTTTTAATAGGATGTATAACTATATTGGATATTACATGTAGAAATAATGTTTATAGAGTTATAGGTATATATGTATATGCATATGTATATGTTACAGGAAAAGATAGAGAAACAATGTTTAAAAATGTTGCATTATGTGGGTGTAAACATGAGTATTATATTAGGTGATATTAACTGTAATCTAAGACAAAATAAGAAGAATGGATGTAACTTTAAAGTAGTGAAGGAGTTAATTAGATATGCTAAATTACATTTAAGGGAAAATAATCATTGGACTTATAAGAGGAATGAAGTAAAAACAGAAATTGATTATTTCTTAATATCAGAAGGTTTAAGAGTTATACAAAAAGGAGTAAAGCAAATGGATTTTCTGATCATTAGCTATATGGTTAAATATAAATGAAATATATATATATATATATTAGAATAGGTAAAGGAATTCAAAGGTTAAATGAAAAAGAATTTGGAAACAAATAATAGGAAATGAATTTATAAATTATAGAAAGATCATATCGATAGGAAAGAGTTTTATGAGAATTGGACTATGTGGTTCATTTGTTTTAAAGAAAAATATAAAACATGCTTTCTTGAATATATACAAGAGAAAAGGAAAAAAGAAAAGATAATATATATTAATTTAAGTCAGGAAGTATTTAGAAAAATAGATAGAAATGAAAGAGAATATTATGAGAAACAAAAGGAAATTTATAAGATAAATCAGGTTAAAATTAATAATTTATTATATAAACAGATACAGCTTACAAGGGAGAAAAGAAAAGGTAGCACCACATTTAAGTAAATTAATAAAATAAGAAAAATAAAAGAGAATTGAAAAATAAGGATGTATAGTAAAGAAGACACAAAAAGAGATATGTGAAACAACTAGGGACTGTGTAAGTCAACAGTTTGTTAAGAACAAAATTAACAAAAATCAGAAATATAAAGTTAATAAGCTAAGCAAAGAAGATAATAAATATCTAGAGAAGAACATAACTATAACAGAATTGAATGAAATTTGAACACTGCAACAGGATTACATGGTATATAATATAATATGTATAATAATATGGAAAAGTGGCAAAATTCTTATTTCTTAAGGTAATGAATGAATGAATGGTTGGAGACAGGGATACAATACAAAGAAATATGCATAGGTGTTAAAAAATATATATGGAAGAAAAGTGAGAAAAATGAGATTAATAACTGGAGGCCAATAACATTAAATAATACAGATTATAAAATATTTATGAGAATCATGATGTAAAGACTGACACAGAAGATTGATAAGTTATATGATCAAGCTATACTTGGTAGAAAAGGAAAAGGAAGCTGGAATTTACCATGGATTATAAGGGAAGTGATATATGATATAATAAATAAAAAAAGTAGATACAAAACTTATGGAAACTTAGGAGATGTGAGTAAGGCTTATGATAGAATTCAGTATGAATCATTATGGAATACTTTAGAATTGTATAATATTGGTAAAAGAATGATACAAGTAATTAAATCTGTGTATGAATGTCAACAGATGGAGAGGTAAAGAATTATGGATACAATGTGGTATAAGACAGAGATGTCCATCTAGTAGCATATTTTTTTCATTAGTTAGGAATACAGTTGTAAATAAAGTTAATATAATGACAAAAGATGCAGGATACAACATAACAGAGAAAATATGTATACCTATAATGTATACGTATGCAGATGATATAGTGTTGATAATGAAAAATAAAAAAATGGATGGAAAAAATAATGATGAATTGAGGAGGTCACCAAATAAAATTGGATTAAGTATTAATAAGGAGAAAAGTAAAGAATTTGGATATAAGGGAAATATAGGAGAGATAGATTTCAGTGAGAAATATATATCGATAAAATGGCATAAGATTTGGACAGAATGAATATAAAAATGAGCTATGGAAAAAATTATTTTGAGAAATCACTACTTTTTGGAAAACTTTAAGGTTTTCGTATCAAAAGATGGCACACTTGATTAATATTATTATATTATGTGGAAAATCCCATGTGTGGCTAATATTTATATGATTCATATAAAACATGAGGAAGAACTGATGGATATATTATTTTCTTTCATATGGCGCTCTAAATTGAATCTGGTCAGGTGGGAGATATTATATATTAAATAAGAACAAGGTGGATTGGGTTTAATAAACCCAATAGTATATGCAGCATCTTTCAATTTATATAAAATGTTACAATGCATTACAAAAGAAAAAGAAAGTTTAACTGGTATGATTCTTAAATGTAAATGTAAAACATTTTGTGAAAAAATGAAAATAGGAAAAATATCAAAAGATATAATTAATGAAAAAAAGTAAAGAATATCAAAATAAGAATTATATCATGGAATGAGAATGGATAAGACTGAAAAAATAGAAAATAGTGGTATTTGAACATTATGAAGACATATTTTTGCATTGCTCCATGGAATAATCTAGAAAGAAATAAAAACAGTCATATTGCTGAGCTATAAATGGTATAAAAGGATACATGAGCGTAAAGAACTTTTTCCTATTAAAGCAAATATGCCATATAAAAGCAAAGAAAGTAGGATATGTAATAATTATAAGGAATTTGAAACAATGAAGCATGTTTTTTTTAAATGTTTAAGAGTAAAGATGCTGTGGAATAAATTATGTAAAAGTGATAAAGTGATATACTGGGGGATTTTATACAAGCTGATCAAATAACTATGGACATGAGAGAATTTGGTTATTATGGCATGAACAAGCAAGAAGATGTTTAAAACTTCACTAAAATTAGGACACTAAGACAAACTAATAAATGTGAAAAGTACTTTTGCTTAAGCGTTTTTCAAGGAATAAATACATAAAAGTTAATTGTGGCCTTCCTTACTTGCCGTTGTAGCATTCTAGTGACCCGGAAGACCTGGAACATCAGGTGTGGCAATATTGCATCATTCTTTATCGCCTTCCTGCACCTTTTTCAAAAATATGCGACAACCTGTAAAGAATAAACAAGAATCAATCTATGATATATTACTAGCGGAAAATAATTGAGGTAAAGAATACCTCTTTATCTTGACAATGCTGTTGCCTCATTTATAAGAAGAGTTAAAAAAGAGGAGAAAAGGAAAGGAAAAAAGAAAACCACAGCATAACCCTTCAGCTATGCCCTGGTGCATCAATGACCCCCAACCCAGCTTAGCATAACTGTGTCATACCCCACAACTCCTCCATGGTACTTTGTCCTATTTCATGGAGGATTGGAAATACAAAAATAAATGGAAAAGCAAAGGTAGTAATCGCTTGATAATTATGAAGCTTTCTGTGAAATACCTGCATAACTTAAAGTGCAACAGTGTAGAACCAAGTCTGTAAAAAAAAATCATATGGTAACTGTCTAAAGCTCATATAGACTATATTAAGAGATGAAAACAAAGAAAATAAAACTTTGACAAACTAAAAATGAAAAACAGTTAACAAAGACAACCAGACTAAGATGATCCAAGAAGAACCAAGATGACTTAAAGCTGAACATATACAACAATTAACATTTTAATCTGTTTCCAAATTTTGTCAATATAGGCCTGCCAAACTAATCTTAAGGAGTTTCAAATAAATGTCCAATAAGAGGAATGAACACATCTGCTAAATGATCAGTGAGTTTTACCTTATGCTACTTTCTATGGCATGACTGGGAAGATAGTTAAGTAACTTAGCTTAAAGAATGATCAATGGCACAAACTGCTTTAAATGTTTTAAATATCTTGGAATATTTAAGGGTGAGGGAGGAGTGGAAAGGAAAGGAAAAAGAAAAGTTAGTCTTTGTTGGTTTTAAATAGAAACATTTCATACCAATAAGTTTGTGCTTTTTTTTTATCCTTTACTCTCCTCCTTTACTAATTTTAGTTTTTAAAATCAACAAAATCTCGGGTCTGTTAATAATCACATAGGAATCTGCAAGCATACATGACCGTCTTCTAGTTATAGTTCATGTAGTTCATGCAGCCTTTACCTGATATGTAGCTGACATGTGCTGAAATGTAATCTTAAACTAAACTAAGCAGAAAATTTTGAAACAATGCTAATATCTGACTGCGTTTTACCTTGAATGCAAAGATGGTGATAAATGACTAGATCTAACATCATTCTACTTTATTGATGTATTGGGGTGTCACAACTCACGTGTGCTTGATAATGATTGTCAACTCTTGGGACGAAGGTAGAATACTTTTTTATATCCCTCTGCTAAGTTGCAAAAACCCATTAAGGAAAATGCTATATCACTACCTTGTAGTTACCCTTCATTTCTTTTTCCTAATTCAGAGGGATAGGTGGTTATGCACTAGGGTAGGATTAAGGGGATTAGATACTGCTCTATTCAGTAAACACATGAACATTCATCATGCCACGATCTACATTATGAAGTTTTATACAAATGCTTTCAAACTAAATAGGAAAAAGAATTAATACAGAGAAATTATTACAATTGACTCATGGAATATAAATGGTCTTCAAGATAAAAATAAAGGAACTTAGTCATGCACCTAACATACCAAAATAAATCTAGTGTAACTTACCTCCAAGAGACTCATATGACAAATCAGTGGAACAATGACCAAAATAGAAAATGGGTGAAACAAATAGTAGCAGCAGGGAATAACACATCTTCTAAAGGGACAGCAATTATAATTTGCAAATCTTTTCAAGGGGAAATTTTAGACTGGAAATCAGATTCAAATGGTAGATGGTGTTACTTTGTTGGTTCCCATCCCTGAACAGATAAACCCATCATATTTTAAACATCTATAGCCCATGTTCTAACCAACACCTTTTTATATATGAAGTTTTTAATATTTTGATACAATTTCCAAATTATTACTACAATATTGGTAGAGATTGGAACTCCTTAGTTAACCCCAATAAAGATAGATCACATAAGGAAAATAAAGAATCACAACGTCACAGCATTAGAAGAACTAATAAATAACTTTAATCTGATAGACCCCTATGCACTATACCAACATGATCAATCAATAATTAGTACACTTTCTTTTCTGCAAGAGACACGTCATGGTCAAGAATTGATTACTTTCTGATTTCCAAAAATTTACCTAGGTCTAAGATAAACTATAAAGTACATCCCAGATCTATTTCAGACCACTCAAAAATACAAATCACATCAACACCTCAAGAGTTCACATAATTAATTTCAACTATACTAACTAGACCTTAAATGCAAATATAACCCAAAAAGACAAAGTAATAATAGAAATACAAAATATTTTTACCCAACTTGAAAAAGACTTCACAGTAAGTGACATCCCCTATGACATACAGTGAGCAGCATCAAAAGCTCTTATCAGAGGTATTATCATTCAAAAAGCTTCATGGTTTAAAAAATGAGACAATGATACAAACGTTAAACTGGAGATGCAATTAAAAGAAATTGAAAAAGATCTCCAAAATCAATACTCCATAGAGCTTGAAAAAATATGATAAACTTACAAAAGCAATTATACAACCTGCATCTAAAAAAATCAATCTTTTATTGAGCTCAGATTGCTACACAAATATTCAGAATGGGCACAAATACCCTCCAAAATGCTCGTCAGACTACTAAATGTCAAAAATGGACACCCCCCCCCAAAATTACTGAACTAAACTACAAACGTAAATTATTGCATAATGACACTGACATAATAAATTCCTTTGAAGAAATATATATCAATATCTATAACTCTCATAATTATGTTTGTTACGAACAATATGAAAATATTATAAAAAATATATTATTTCCTCAGTTAAATGAAACCCAACAAAATTCCTTAAAGACACCCCTCAAACTAGAAGACATAAAACTAGCTATAAGCAAACTTAAGGTGAGCAAAGCCCCAGGCCCAGATGGCTTCACTACCAAATTTTATAAAAAGTTCTGTATAGCAGTCTCTAAAGTCTTCTTAAGAATATTTAATTATATCATCACAAATGGTATAACAAATCTATATATTAATAATTCAAAAGCTATCCTAATTCCCAAACCAAATTCTGATCCAGCAAACCCATACAACTATAGACCAATTGTCTTTATAAATACAGATATCAAATTACTAGCACATATATTAGCAAATAGACTAACAAAAGTAGTACTATATATAATATTTCAAGAGCAACTTGGTTTAGATACCATGATTAAACTCCTGGCAAAAGCTAAACACCCTAATTATGTGTTAACTATACATGCTTGTAAACCCTTCAATAGGGTGGACTTAAACTTATTCAATACACTAGCTTGCTTTGGTATACCACAATATTTCATAAATATAATTAAAACACTTTATCAAAATTCATCTCAACATTATATATAAATAAAATAAATCCAATCCTTTGAAAATATCAAACGAGACAAGACAAGGATGTCCCCTATCCCCCTAGCTCTTTAATCTCTACCGTGAACCTTTACTCCTCTTCTTAGCCCAAAAACCTTACCATCATATACCTGGGCTACTCAATATTGACCTCAGATGTACAACCTTTGCAGATTATCTTAATATCTATTTTGAACTCCCAAATTCCGATTTATACAAAATACTAACAGCAATAGAAAAATTCTCCAATATATCAAATTATAATATTAATCCCAAGAAATCACACATTTTCCCCATAAACCCCAGTCGTCACAAGGAATTTTACTTTCCCGAAAGTGAAATAAAACTCAAATACAAATTAAGATACCTAGGCATAAATTACAGGAGGAAAAATTACTAACTATAAAAAACATGCTCAAACTAACCCCCTTCAAAAACTTAATATATATACCCAGTTCATGATCAATAACAATGCTTACTACATGCCCACTGTTCTAAACAAATGTAACTCTAAATATTCACCAATATGCCCCTTCTGCCCTAAGGAAAAAGCTGACTTGTTACACATCTTTTGGAGCTGCAAGACAATATATAAACTATGGTGCTCATTTAAAGTTAAACTTGAAAAAATGGGATCTGAGAAAACTACTTTTTCATGGGAAACAGCAATCCTGCACATTATACCAAAAAGCATGTTCTTATTACATTGTGTGCACTAAGCAAGCATTACATAGCCAAACATTGGTTAGCTAGATCTAAGATCTCCTAGGGAAACTTTAAAACTATGGCTGCACAATTCATATTCTCGCATAAACTAGCAAACAAAAACTCAAATAAAAATACATATTTCCAAAAATACTGGTGTTATCTTTTAGTTACAATACTAAAAATCCAAAGCTAATAACTTCTTTTTTCTGCCATTCATCTCACCCATTATATGAAACTACAATACATACAACCTCAAACTCTGTCTCTTTATAATTAGCATCCCTCCCACAAACAAATCTAATGTCCTTTCTTTTCCTCTATATCCTGATAGTATACCATCAATATTAAATGAAGACAATGGGCAAATTCAAATCTCTCTGTTTATTTTTATCTCACTTTTTTCTCTCCAATTACTCTAATTACAGCTTCTTTGACAAAACCCTTTTTTGAAATTTCACCTACCTGACCCTTATGTTTACATCATCTGCTCAGTAGTAGCACAAATAAGGAGTGGCATCTAAATGTAAATAGATGCACATAGTTTTTTTTTAGGTTTCTTGATGTTGTCTCACATAATATTGACACCAATATGGATTCTTACAGGATGTCTAGGACTTATCAGAAAAGAGGATAGCTTACAATACCTAAATGATCAGAGAGGTAACATATGTTTAGTTTCTTTTTTTTTTTACACCATCTCTCGACAAGCAAAACATTCTGTGAACCTCAATAACCTATTTTCCTTTTTTATTGGTTAGATGTAACTAACTTTAAGAATATGAATATTAGTACAACTGATGGTGTTTTAAAGTGTCTTACTCAATGGTCATGTATCTCTCATCCAATATGTATTATAACTGATGCATTTGTATCCATATTCTATTGTATATGTACACAATGCCTTTCCATGTTTTTTCCTTATATAATAAATATAGTTCTTGTTTTCATTCTCTTTCCTTGTTTTTTTTCCTTAATTGGTTTCTTGTTTTTTTTTTTGTTAAATATCTAAATCAATAAACATTATATTGGAAAAAAATGGATAGAATAATATTTTATGTTTGATAGACAATTTGGAGTGAAAGACTGAATGAAATTAAATATAAAGGTAAATGGGTGCTAGCAAGAATATTGGAAAAAATACATTTTTGTTTTTGGAAGAAAGGGTGGGGGTAGTAAATAATCTATAGTAGGACATTAATATAAATGTGTTAAGTGTAAATATCATAAATAAGTGAATAATAAGACTTTTAAATATGTATTATGATTTACAATTATAAAACTCTACTGTTTTCCGTAGCATACAGGAACACTAATCATTTTAACACTTCTGGGTTCTGGTCCAAGTAGGGAGGCAGCTTGGAGAAGCCAGGAGAAGATATGGAGTCATCTCAAAATGAAAAAAAAAGGTAGATTCACATGAAAGAAGTGAATCTTTCAGTTTGGAAGGTGAAAAGGAGATGAGGAAGGATAAAAAATAGATCTGAGAATCACAGCAATGAGATAAAGGTGGTTCAGCCTTTAAAGGAAAGTTTAATAAGTAGTGATGATACAAAGACAGATGAGCCTTCACAGGAGTTCCATGTAGTGATGGAAGGAGAAAAGAAGGCTACACCAGTGATGGATTCTAAGGATTTTTCCAGGAAAACCTTTTCAGAGAAGAGGATTCAACACAAGCATGTGTTGTTACAACACTCCAGTTGGGAGGTTTGCGGAATGATTTACTGATGGACTTGGCAGATATGAGTGATCCAGAAAGTGATAAAGATATTTCCTAGGGTGAAATTATAGACAGAACACAATGAGAGGATGGTCAGCAAGCAGAATCTATAGTGAAGAAGTTGTATGCAGAAATTATGAAGACAAGAGTACAGAAAGAAAGGAAGAGAAGAAAGATTCTACAATTAAGAAAAAGAAGTCATACAAAATATGAATAGAAAAAATGGGATACTGAATAGATACAAGGTAATGGTATGATATAATTACACCTCTTAGAACTAAAGCGAATGAGGTAAGAGCTTTTACACATATAAATAAAGAAACTTACTGTGACATTATTTTTGAATATGGACAATTGATGGAGAAATGTATAGGAGAATATGAAAAAAGAAAGACTGTTTCCCTTGGAATCAGCATGTCTTAAAGACTTTTTCAGAGAAACAAGAAAAAGATTTATATACAATTTAGAATTGAAGTAGAAAAGGAGACTTTAAAGGGGCATTTAATAAAAATATGTAAATATCTATTAGAAATTTCAAAAATATATGATAGAAGAGGTTTATGGACTGGAGAGTGGGAGTGTTATGTGATATTGAATGTAGAAAATGGAAAACCTTGGGCACATTCCTAGTATTATAAATGTGGGGGGGGGGGTAAAGGTATGGTGAGATATTTATATTTATGTCAACCAAAAACTTTTCTTTGTGGTAAATCTGACCATCTGATTAACAATTGTTAAAGGAAAAAAACATTATATGTATGAAGTGACAGAGCATGAAATGAAGACGTGTGAGTTAAAATGTTATAAATGTAAAAAGACAGGACATGCAGGTATATAATGTGGATGGATACAGTTTGAGAATATGGATACATAGACTAACCAGAGGCAAGTCAGTAAACACTTAGAAGTTGAATCAGAAGTTATAGGTACACAAATAGATTTAATACAGACAGATGTTCCAGACAATGAACAAGAAAAACAAGTTGATAATGAAAAAAAGACAAAGACTCAGATGTTAGTGATATCAAAGACATAAAATGGTGTATAGTTAAACAAAAAAGAAGTTATATTGGTATAAGAGTACAGGAAAGAAAAAGAGAAAAATTAGAAGGATATAGTACAGAAAAAAGAAAGGGACGGGATAAAATAAATAAATAAATAAAATATTGCTGCCTGTAAAATTTTGTCAATAAATGTTAATAGTCTAAACCGTTTGGTAAGGAGGATAAGTATTACTGAGTAGTGTAAACAACAGGTTAGTGACATTATTATTTTGGAGGATTCTAGATTCTTAACTAAAGAGGAAAGATCAAACTGAAATATGGTGGGAAAGTAATGTGATCTAGAATCTAGGGAGTGATAATTGTTCAGGGAGTTATTTTGTACAAGGATACAATAAAAGTTTTAGATACTATTTTAGTTATACTGGGTAGAATTGCATTGCTGATATGAAATAGAATGATCAAGCTTTGAGAATTTTCAAAATGTAAGCTTATGTGAAAAAACAAGAGAGACAGAGAGAGAGGATAAGTTTAAAACTATAATTCAATATGTTGCTATAAATATGGAGATAATTGTGGTGTGTGATTTCAACTGTAACTTAAGACTTCAAGGGAAAAATGATTATGATGTCAAAAAAGTATTAGACTTCACAAAATGTGGTCAATTGAGAATGTGGGATAAAAGCACACACTGTAAAGAACATAGAACAGAAATAGATTATTTTCCAATTTCTTCAATATTAAAAGAAAGTGTTTTGACAATGTTTTTTCTGATCACAGAGCTATTTGGATTCAGTTAAAAGAGAATGATGGGCATTTAAAATAGTCAAATGATTAAAAGAATAAATTAAGAGAATGGAAAAGATACAATTCTAGAACTGGGGCAAGATCATGTAGAGATGAAAGTGTTTTATAAAGATTGATCAGAATGGTGATTGTGTTTTAAACAAAATTATCAAAAATGTTACATCCAATGTGAGGAAGAAAAAAAGGAGAGAAGAAAAAATAAGTATAGAACATTAAGTAATTAAATGTTTGATAGTCTGTAAAGAAATAATGAAGCATTTTTGTTAAAGAACAGGAAGTTTATAATTTGAATAAAGCTAAAATAAAGCATTTATTGTATAGGCAGAGATATTTTTGCATGAAAAAAGAGAAGAAATAGTGCCTTATTTGAGTAAGATTGTGAAGGAAAGTAATAGTATAATGAGGCAAATGAAGGATATAAATGGTATAATGTTTAATACACAGGCTAAAATTATAAGAATAGTAGAAACTTATATAGTAGAATTATTTAAAGGACAAAGTATGCAAAGTCAGAATGAATGGAAAGTAGTTTCTTTTTTAGAGCAAGATAGTAAGAAAATGGAGAAACTATTATAATGGAGGAATTAGAAAATATTACAGCTGGTTAATTTGGAGTCAGCAGCTGGTCTGGACAGAATAGAATACATAATGTATAAAAATATGACAAGGTCATAAAAATGATATTTTTTAAGGTTTTAAATGAATGGCTAAATAATGAGTTTCAATGTAAAGAGTTATGTAGTGGAGTAATAAAATTTACATGTAAAAAGATTGTAAAGAGGAAATTAAGAATTGGTGAACAATATGAACAATACAAGACTACAAACTTCTTAGGAAGATTTTACAAAGAATAATGGAAAGCAAAATGAATAAAGTCTTAAGTAAAAATATATATGGTATGAAAGGAAAAGTGTACAGAAATTGCTTTTAGTTATTTGGGAATTAGTAGATGATATAAGGAAATAATTAAGTTAGGATTAAGGTAGGTGATGTAAGTAAAGGCTTTTTTTCTATGCAGCACAATATGTTATAAGAAATACTGAAGTCATATAATATAGGGAACAAGATTATTAGGGTATGTATGAAGACATATATATTAAATATAGTAAAGGCTTCAGTTAACGATTGGTTAAGCAAGGAAATAGTACTTTGGAAGGGTATAAGACAATGGTGCCCCTTGAAAAGTATAATATTTTCTCTAGTAATGAATGTGGCATCTACATTTATGAATAAAGAAATGAAAAACACAAGTTACATATCTAATGAAGGGGTGGTTGCACCAATTTTATCTTATGCAGATGATATTATAATTACTGCAAAAAATAGCCTAGGTATAAGTAGAATACTAAAGGTTTTGCAAAATTATTTAAATGTAATAGGTTTAAGAATAAATAAAGACAAAAGCCAATGATTAGGTTTTGATGGCATGTTGGGAGGTGTTACATTTAACTTAATAAATATAAAAGTGCTTGGAATTTGTTTTAGAAAACAGGAAAATACATTATGGTTATGTAAAGAAAAAATCAAAAATATGAATGATATGTGTAGGTTTTGGAAAACATATAGAATGTCTGTTAAAAAGAAATTTTATTTGATTAATTATATTCTTTTAGCAAGAATCTCATATTTGGTGAATGTCTTAAGCACCCCTGATTCATTTGAGAAGGACGTTTATAATATTATTTTTTTCATCTATCTGGGGTTGTAGATTAAACCTAGTAAAGAGAGGTGTATTATATGAAAATAGAGAAGAAGGGGGGTTAGGATTGATTAATCTATAGTCCATGTAGCATCATTACACTTATTTAAAATATTGGAATGTTTAAAGTGCAATGACAACGCATTACTAGTACAAATATTGCAATTTAAGTGTAAAGAGGAATGGTAATATATGTGAAATAATAAAAGAAAATTGTTATGGACCAATTATGAAATAAATAATTATCAAAAGAAAATTTGCTCATGGAAAATAAAACTGGGAATAGTGAATTATAGAATAAAATGGAACAATAATGTTATGAATAAGTATTTTGTGTATATCCATGGACAGAATTATTGAGAGTTAAAATTGCAGCAATACAAGCTAGAATGTCAAGATGTAAAGAAATAGTTGAATGTCAAGATTTTCTATGGAGACTTAGTATTCAAAACCTTCCAGTGAAGGCAAATATGCCATTTAAATTTATATGGAATAAAGATGAACAAAATAAAAAAAATGGAGATCTAGCACATTAAATAATATGCATTACAAAATTGTTATGAGAATAATACAAAGGAGAATCGAAGGAAGGATGAAGGACATTATGGAAGAAAGTATATATATATATATATATATATATATATATATATGTGGGTGTGTGTGTGTGTGTGTGTGTGTGTGTGTGTGTGTGAGCACTTTATAAACTTGGAATACTGAAATGTAAAATTTCAGAATCTCGAGCTCATAAAGTGGAAGGATCGGAAGATCGCAACCCCAGAAGCGCGAAATTCAAAATCTTGAATGCCAGAGATTTTGAGTTAGTGGTTCTGGTGCTGCGCTGTGTTCATGTATTCGGGTAAGTGTTTATGTTTAAGGGTGTTGGGTAGGGGCTGTAGTGTGTGTTAGTGTATGTTGTTACTATGATGTGTGTGTGCGAGAGGAATGTAGTGTGTGTGGTGGTGTTTCATATGTGAGTATGTCTATGTAGTGTGACCTTGGAGTTAAAATATTTAAGTAGGGAGGGTGTGTGTTGTATTGGTGTTTGAAAGTGTTGGGAGTTTGAATTTCATGGTTCTGTGGTTTCAGGATTTAGGCTTTGGCGGTTTTGTGGTTTCGGGATTTAGGCTTTCACGGTTTTGTGGTTTCGGGTTTTTGGATTTTCCACTTTATGGGCTCGAGATTCTGAAATTCGAGATTTCAGAATTTCAAGCTTATAAAGTGAATATATATATATATATATATATATATATGTATATATATATATATATATATATATATATATATATATATATATATATATATATATATATATATATATGGTACAAAAAGGAAGGGATGTCAATGTCAGCAATCCAGCTACCTGAGATAGGAATAAAATCCACAGCCTTCTGCATCATAGTTGAGTTAGCTGCCTGGTGCACCACTGACACTGCTTCAAACATCTGAGATTTATGTACAAAAAAATATCTTAGTTGTACTTAAATGCAGATTTCTCTGATAAAAAATGTATGTAGAAGTTGGCAGCAGGGTACAACAGGATAAAGCACTAACTGCAGCACAGATTCCTTGAGATTAATTATCAACCTGGATGATAGAAAAAGCCAATGAGGGCAGGTGGGATTGAGCAGCTGACTGTGGTTTACCCATTGGGGGGACCTTAAGAAAAGAAATGGAAGGTTTAGTCCTATTTTAAAGTGTGACTAATCAATTAAGAAAAACCTGGGGGGATGAGTGTTAATTGTAGTATGCTTTGTATCCTACCATTTTCAAATAAAGTTCATCCCATTAGACAGATTATTAAAGACAACTGGAATTTATTTATTAATAAGGATTTGCAAGACCAACTGGGTATTTTTCCACATTTAGTCTTTAAAATGGCAGAAATATTAAAACATGGTATAATTTCTAATTCAACCACTAGAAGTGGAATGTTTAAATGTAGAAGTTGCTCACAATGTAATTACATTCTGGAGGGTTCTTCTACCATAGTTTTTAATTTTGAAGTGATAATTATAAGTAAGGGTAATTTCAACTGCCACACTTCCAGAATTATTTATTTAAGTAAATACACATGATGCATGCTTTTTACACTGTAAAAACAAAAATATATGAGCATCTTTATAGCATTGATAGTAAGGATACTAATAATGCATTATTTAGACATAGTCCAAGATACATAGATTTCAGGGGTTTTAGATTTTTTTATTACAGAGCAGGTTAATAGAAAGTCTAGAAGTGGTTGTTAGGAAAATGATTTATTAAACTGAGAAAAGTTTTGGCAATTAAAACTGAATGCCAACCAACTACCTGAGCCTAATGATTATGTCTCATTTAAAAGAGTATTGTATAAAAAACATCAATTGTTTAAGACTCTTATATCTTTATAATTGTTGTACAAAGGAAAAAGTTTCTAAGGAAGTCATTATGTCTTGGTCTTATGTCATATGATTTTTTTTTGGGGGGGGTATTTTAGCATGTTAGTTTATTACTATAGCATGAGTCTGATGAAGTCCAATGCAGCCTTTATGTCCAAGGATGAAAGCGTTAAATCATTTTTTAATGCATTAAATTAGTCAAACTTATCTTTGTGGTGCCTGATGGTTATTTTGTTCTTACACTGAACCTTTCCAGGATGAAGCCATGCTGACATAAGCATTAACTATCATACACTAAATACAGTATTCATTAATATTTTTAACACTTCTTTCCTTAACTGTATAAAGAGCAGATGTCAAAAAAGTTTATAGTTCAACTCTTATGCACATGACTACTAACTAACATTGTCCATCTTCCAATATATAGGGTGTAGCTATATCTTAGGGACAAGTAAGACAGATGAGTCTAATAGCACAGGAGAACTGTTTGGAAAATGGTAGTCAAAAAGTGAATACAATTAAGTTTGGTTATGGTAAAAAAAAGGTACACCAATTTTTGTAACTGCAGAATTAAATTCTTCTGAAGAAATATTTTTGGAGTTCTTTTATACTTTGTAATTAATGACAAATGAAAAGAGAATAAACATAGTTATATTTAAGCAACAGAGACACTTCCCTAGGGCTTACTGTTTTTTTTTTGTTTTTTGAGTAATGAATAAAAGAAAAGATGTTTCAGTAATATGTGTGTGTATTTAACTTACACATTGAATAAAAGTTCTAGTTATACCTGACAAGCTTTGCTAAAACTTTCACATAGATTTCTATTTCCGTATAGTTTTCTAAGTTTTTTACTGAGAGACTCATTAGTTGTTGTTTCATCATTAATCCATTGCATGCCAGGCTTGCTGCTCAAGAATAGTTTCAGTGGGGGCGTGGCCAAGATGTCCACAGTGTAGCAGCATTTTTTATCAGCTCTGTCTTTCAGACCTTTTTTTGACAGGAATTTAAAAACATATCTATCCTAATTTTGGATTTTTTTGCCTTAAACAAACTTTTTAGACTATATATTAGGATAATATATAGAAATTTTTTTATAAATATTAAATTTTCCTGTCAAATACTTTCAAAGAAACGTCAACATCATAACAACATGAGCTTCAACAAATCTTCACATCAAGAATCATCTTTTAAAAAAGAACTTCAGTCATTAATAACTAACCTACAAGAACTTTCAACAAAATTAGATAAAATGGATAAGAAAATAGACAACTTTAAAGAGAAATGTTCTCAACAAATGGATATTATTCATGATGACCTTACTCAGCAGAAAAAGCAGATATATGGGATAGAAACAGCTTTAAATGACATACACAGCAGAACTCAAGAAAATGAACATAACATTGAATTTTTACTAAAATAGAGCACTCTTCTTCAATCAAAAGTGGATGATCTTGAAAATAGATCAGGAAGAAACAATATAAGAATATGTGGCTAACTTGATAACATAGAAGGAACTGATATGGTGAAATTCCTCTCTTCTTGGATTCCTGAAATTTTGGAACTTCCAGAGGCTTTTTCATATAGAATTGAAAGAGCACACAGATCCTTGGTAACACCTAAAAATAACAAAACTAGTTTTACTAAATCTGTCATTGTGAAATTTCTTTCTTCCCATGATAAAGAGATGGTTTTAAAGACAGCACGGGCAAAGTCACCAATCAAAATAAAGGATAACGTAATTAGATTTGACAATGATTATTCTCCAGCTGTGATTTCAAAAAGAAAGATCTTTCTGCCTTCACTTAAAGAACTTAAGAAAAATCAAATAATAACATATTTGTTATTCCCTGCAAAACTAAAAATCTTTCAAGGTGGATATAAAATATTTGAAGATCTAGACTCTGCCATCTCATTCATTAAAAATAACAAAATAATAGAAAAAATTGAAGACATGGAATAGGCAAATACTAGCCTTAAGAGAATTGCTGACAACAACTCTAGGAAGACCTTTGATCCAAAAAAGAAGCTTAAAAATTATTTACTTTTAACAACTCAAAAGTAATAGAATAAGGGAAAAAATATCATAAAATATGTTAACTGAATCTACTTACTTTCAGTTACTCTGACCCTATAAGTCAGGGAAAGGAAACTGGATATCCAGGTGAGCCTCTTTATTTAATTACTATATTGTTAGTTGTGTTGTTTCTTTTTTCTCACTAAGTTACGCTTAATGGTGATTGTAGTATTATACATTAATATATTCTTTCTATTAATTTGGAGTAATATACTATGACAATATGCTTCTTGTTTATTTTTTGCTTTAAGTGTATTTCATTTATAACTTGTCGCAATATGTGAATATGCTGTTGCTGTCTGTTTGGTGAACTGAGTAACTATAGCAGTAGCTATTTCTAAATGTCTCTCTGATTGGCTATAGATGGCTCACCTGAAATGAATAAAAACTACTTTGTATTAGTTTTGGTCATGTTAAAATCTAGGCTGTAGCTGCTTGGAAGTTGTAAGATTTATAAAAGTTTATTATTGTGTTTTTGGTGCATAATTTTTATATGGTAGCTTGTAGATGTAATATAGAGGCATGTGTTCTCTCTCTTTGTGTTAATCTTGGTAAGCTCTCTCTCTTATAAAATGGGTATTTTACGATTGTTTTGATTAAGGGCTGGTATTGTGGCTCGATATTGTTGTGTGGGGCTGTTAGGGCTTGGAAAGAAGGTAGTTTCATAATGTTACGATTGGAGCCCCTGTCTTTGAGAAGCAGTTAACTTCTGAAATGCCGTTGTTTCCCTGAGATGAGTTCGCTTTGATGTGCGGACTTGCTGGACAGTGAAAGACTCGGATGAGTCTATGAGATGTTATTTTTATAGACTGGAGGGATTTGTTGGTCTGAAGTTCTTTGTGTGAGTTTTTTGATGTTAAGAATGGTGTGCTGGTTGGCTAATATTGGATTGTGTTGTATTGAGGTGATTTTAAGATTTGACGGATGGTGGATGTTTTCTAATGCTTCGCAATTACACTTGTGAGCTGCTGGCAATGTCTCGAGCCAAGCAGGTTATCAATTTATCATGAAAGCAAGCTGTAGGTTTCCCGCTAGAATCCGTTATACCTGCCTATTGAAAAACAGCTCGAAGAACTTCTCATTGCTTCCTATGGCCCCAATGTACGTGAAGCATTCGTGACTATCCAAGCGACATCTCAGTTTGACATTTGACTCTGGTCTTCAAGAAATTACATTGCTTTAGAATATTGAAGTGATATACAGAAATTCATTTGTTTTACTGTCCAAGGAAAGGTTTTGAAATTCAGAATAAAACTCAGAAGGAAGGATAGTGTTATCCAAGGTATTAGGGACCGACATTCTCTTCAAATAGTCAGTTAGACTATTCAAGTTAATACTGCCATCAAAGCTCTATTTCAATACATGTAGCAGACCCCCAAATATGATGTGGTGTTTGAAGAGTAGTTGTCAAATTTCACTTGGCAAGTCCATCTTTTCAAACTTTTGAAGGAGCTTAGATTTAAGCTAAGGGCTCATGACACCAGAAAGGAAATCTCTACTACTATAAAATCTATGAAAGCCGGATACGTTCCAGGCTTTGATAGTTTTAATGTTGAGTTATTTGCCATTTAACAGGAACATTTCTTGTCATGGCAGGGGTATATTTGTATTGCTTTCTAATCTCCCTTCTCTATAAATCTTTCATCTTTAACTGATTTTCTGTATACTGTAGTCACCAATTCCAAGTTGATTTACATCACTTAGTGAATATATTTTCCAGTTATTTTTAACTCATTGAAGTATGTTTTCCTTGGGGAGTAGATAAATATTTTAACATTTAATAGCAAAGGACTGTATAAATAATGCACACCAATATGGAATAGAAGAAGCAGCAGTAAGTGCTTGCTGTAAAGCTATAGAAATGGACTGACTGCGTTCGCATAATAACTTCCTCGGCTCTTAATAATTGGGAGTGTGTCTTTAGTCAGTTTTTTTTCTTCTGATAAGAGATACTATAAATTATTTTGCTAGCATGTTTTCTTATGTGCCGTTTCTAAAGAAGTCATAGATTATATCCCAAATCAAAACTAGTCTATTATACAGAGTTACATTAAGATAAACAGATCTGTATTTTTTGATCATTTTAATGCATTTTATTTTCTGAATATTTTATTGTACAGAAGTGAAACTGAAAGGTACTAGTTGTTTTCACATACATAATGAGATGGTTTTAGTATCTCATATCAGTTCAGCTATAAGAAAAATTCCTCTTCTTTCTGAGATGTGCTTAAATCTGTCCACAGTCCCTTTAGTAAAAAAACAAAATACTCTGAACACCCCCTGTGGAGTCTTCTCTTGAATGTCATACTGTGTCTTGTGATGTTGTGCAAATAACCTTAAGAAAAAATTCATTAATCTGATTTGGAGTACTTTACTAGTCAGCTTGCTGCAAAGTCTGAAACTGCCAAGCCCTCTCTAGTCTTTAAATGTGCAGACTGATTTCTAGCATTATTGGAACTGCTATTCAGTGAATCTGTTTCCGCTGCTTACACATATGTTAGTGTATGCTGTGTAGCTGGTACTATATTGCTAGACATAATAGCAGTGAAGCCCATACAATGCCCTGTATTGTATAGTATTAATTTTTGTGTTCAGTTTTTTTTAGAGACACTAGATCAGTCCATTGTTTTTTATATGAATGCTTCCACGACTTCATTTGTTGACAAGAATATTTTGCTTCAGTCCAGATGACAAGTTGTTATCAAATGATCCTAACAGTCCAGATCCTCTGAAAAAAAAAATTCTATAAAACACGTGTAGTTTATATCTTGCTGTGCTATACCTTCCCTTATCTGTGTACTTATCTCTCTCTTTCCTCTTATAGAGTGGGTGGGTGTGTCAGTGAGAATGAAATCCGCTTACTGTAGCGTATGCAGAAATGAGCCTTTATCAGATCTAGCATTAACATGTAGAAACATGACCTCTTAATCAGGCCTAGCTATGAATTCATTTAATTATTGTTTAATTATAACTAGTTATACGAAGCACCCTGACTTCTTACCTGTTAAAAAAAAAAGAAAAAAAAAGACTCATGCTGTAGCTCTATATCTGATTTAGCAGAAATCCTGACAAATTGACATGTACAGATAATCAAGCTAAAGAAAATGTTGCCGAAAGATAATAATAGTGTGTCTTGAACATGGCACCTAGCTGCCAAGAACTGGTTTTGTTAATAAAAAGGACCATCAAAGCAGGTAAAATGTACAGTACCCCCCTGAAGCATACTATAATTTGTCTAATATGCAGTCTCATAGTGTTTAATTAACAGCATTCATTTTTGCAAGTGAGGTACACAGTTATGATAAAAAGCACAAAAGTAAAAACATAAGGAAAGAATCACTTGATGGTTCTTAACAGTATGTTTCCCACTGGTACTGCATCACCACTGCTCTCTAAGGATTATGAGTGGAAGAAATGATTCTTTGGGGGAGCACGATTTTTTTTTCCTCCTGGGGAATATCCTAGTTGAAAATATTGCTTCAGATTTGCCATCTGTGAGTAGGTTTATTAACACCTGGCAGTTAGTACAACATAACGAACAACTTCATCTGAGTTGTACTCAATGCATCTTGTTGTCTGCCTACTCAAACGTTATGTTTGAGACATTGGAGGCAGGTGATCGGCATTTTATGTGCTTATGTGTCTTGTAATTACCTTCAGTTTTGTATCAACAAATAACTTCTCTTAAGAGATGTTACATTTATGGAAACCATATTTGTTTCAGTTATACTTCCCCAGTTGGTGCTCAAGTCCCGAATAGTTACCGCCCGCTATCCTAATTTTTAGCCAGATGGACCAATTGTCTTTTTTCTCCCTCAGAATCCTTCAATAACATTTTCGATGTCGGGAGGTTGGCAATCTAGGTTTAACCCATTAATCATGGCAGAACAATTGTCAACATGTGTTCTACTAACCATTGTGTCAATACCTGAATATCATTTCGATAAATTGCAAATTTAGACATGTTACATCATGTGATCATTACACAATGCACTAAAGGGGGAGTGGTACTAACAATCCATCAGAAATGCATGAATCAAAATATACAAGATTAATATGCAAGTCTTGCATTACCATTATGCAGTGTATTATTTGTCTTTAACTGTTCTCATTAAAATGAATCCCAGGCCAGCCAAGCAGACACATACGTATAAAAACATATTACCATTTAGAGCAGAACAGCATGCTATACAAATTCTTTACTTCTTGCCGAGTACGGGACAAAGACAGATCCAATGACTCCCTTTCTGTCATGAGCACTTGCACATTTCCAGAGCGAACCTGCAACTAAAGCAATAATGTGAAAATGTCAAGTGCGTTGTTGTATCAACTAAACTAGGTAAATGGTTAGAGTTTACAGGAGAAGTAAAAATAGAGAGAGATACACATACACACATACATACACACACAAATAAACACATTTCATTCAACCATTTTGGGTATCTAATATTTATTGATCTTGGCTCAGAATAATCAAAACGTGACAATGTGCCTAGAAAATATACATAAAATGTAAACATCATATTACAGTCTGAGAAATCAGATTGCAATATGGTTGAATGGTAGAATCTAGAGTTGTAGTAGGAGGGAGGTCATAATGAATACGGAATTTCAGTACTGCAAGGGTCTGTCCTGTGGGTAGAATTCTTCAGTGTGTTCGTCATATACACATTTGAGGGAGCAGAAAACAACACCCTCTTTGTTGATAACCCAAAGATAGGTGTAACAGGGAAGAATCTATGGAAATAGTTGAAATGGCTGCAAAAATTATCCATCAGCTGAAATCTGAAGTGTGTTGCAGACAAATGCAAGGTAATGATCTTGGGTGACAGCATCACTGCTGCAAAGTATCAACAAGGTGGGGTGGAATCTATTTCAACATAGCTGGCAAATGATATGTTGATGTTGATCTTACTGGGACTTGACTAGCAAGTATTAAGTGACAGGATAGTGGCAGCAGTTAAATACGTGAGGGTATTCTCAGGAAATAGCTTCACAGGTACCTAATAGGCTTTTAGACCAGATCAATGAGAAGCCTTGTTCAAATTGCAAGTTGTCTCCACTTAATCATCTTTAAGTGACTCGTTCAAGGTCACATGGTAGGCAAATGAGGGCTGAGGGGTTCAGTCACTATATCATAGGAAACATATTTCACAATCTTAATAGTCTGAACCAAATAAATGAATTCAGGATTATTCATTAAAAGAATGGATTTATGAAATCCAGGAACACAGTTACCTGTCCCCATAGAAAAACTTTGCTGATTTACTAGGGTAAGAGGCCCAATTAAGAATTTCATCATTATTAAAGGTAGAAATTAGATAAATAGTTATCAAATTTCAAATATGGATGGATATATTGCTACAAAGGTAGTATTAGTTTGCTTGATGAAACATTTCACTTCCTTTAATACTACTAACTTCTTTGAAATCACTTCATGAACAGGCATATTCTTTATGTAAAATAGATTATGCTTTATGGGAAATTGACGAGAATAAATACATTTGAGAGACATTAGATGCTACAGTGATAGGAGTACACATTTTAGACACACTAGGACCTGTAACATAGTACCATACACTTTTATGATAATGACTACATTATTTTCTTAATAAGTACTGTTTGCTGAGCCTTTAGCCATGGTCCCCTGCCATAAACAAACTGTACAACAGAAGGAAGAAACTTAAAACAGCACACCACTGAATGCACCAGATGAATGCTGCCTGTCACCCAGTTTAAAAGCACTTAAAAGTAAATCAGATGGAAGGTTGCAGGAGCAAAACAGGTCCAAAAAATGAAGAGTATCTCAAGATCAACTATGTAAAAAGAATAAATGTTTATTTGAAGATGAGCGCTTTCACTGTTAACACAGCTTCTTCAGATCTAAGTTAAAATAAATAAAAAAGGAAGAAACTGTTGCAAAAGAGAGTAAAATCCCATGAGTGGAGGAGCTCCCTGGTCAGCCTCAGTAAGAAGCTGAGATCCCTTATAAGATCCTCCAAAGCTAGCTACAAAAACAAAATCCCCACTAATTCTAAGGACAACAACAAAGCATTCTATAGCTATGTCAAGAATCTCAATGGCAACACACAGATCTGCTCTGAGTTACAGCACAACGGCACAAAAATTACAAATCCAACTGATATTGCCAACATCCTGGCAGATAGGTTCAGTGCAAACTTTACCCCTCCACCCCCTAAAGGGCCCATATCTATACAGGAAGAATGCAGAGTCCCTGTAATCACAACTACGCAGGTAAAAGCCGCACTCTCTAAAGACAAAAACACAGCATCCATGGGACCGGACAACATCACAGGCTGCATTTTACACGAACTTCAGAATGAACTGGCTCCCCACTTAAGCACCATGTTCAGTAATAGCCTCGCATCAGGCTTTGTGCCCACTGAATGGTGCTCAGCAACAGTTATCCCACTCCACAAAGGGGGAGCCACCACTGATCTTGGGAACTATCAACCTATTATCCTGACAAGCCTGGTCTGCAAGGCCATGGAACGTATCATCATAAACAAAGACACTGGTAACCTCCAAACTCTGGATCCCACCCAGTTTGGGTTTGTGAAAGGCAGATCATGCCTCCTGAACCTGATCGACTTCTTTGAGGCAGTCACCAAAGCCGTAGATGAGGATAAGGTGGTTCACACAGCCTATCTTGACCTCACTAAGGCTTTTGACACCATCCTCCATTCTGGAATTATAGCCAAACTCACTAAACTAGGTATAAATCCCTACGTCACAAGATGGGTTGCCAACTGGCTCACTGACAGAACCCACACTGTAAAAGTTGCAGACTCCAAATATGACCTCAAAGCAGTGACAAGTGGAGTACCACAGGGTTCCATCCTGGGACCTCTCCTGTTTGGTATCTACTTCTCTGAAGTACAGGCTAACACAGAAGGCCTCTGGCTAACAAAGTTCACAGATGACTGCAAACTAGGAGCCATAGTCAAGTCCCCAAATGATGTGGCCATCCTACAGAAGGGCCTCGCTGAGACAGATGCCTGGTGTCAGAGCCATGGCCTCAAGCTCAATGCCAAAAAGTGCAGTGTCATCCCCATTGGTAAAAACTCTGTACCCATGAACTACCACATAGGCAGCAATCTACTTAACACCAAATGTGTGATAAAAGACCTTGGGAACCAGGTGGACAGTAGTCTCTCCTTTGATAGTCACATCGCCACAGTAGTCAGAAAGTCCTTCTACATGGCACACCTCATCATAAAAGGGTTCTCATCCAGGAAAAAAGAGGTCATTGTTCCCCTCTACTCGACACCCATTAGACCCATTATAGAGTACAACGCCCCTTTTGGAATGTACCTCACACGACATCTTCAGCAGCTGGAAAGGCCACAGAAGTACCTCACAAAGAGGATTACTAGCCTCAAACAAATGCCCTACACTGACCACCTCAAAAAACTCCAGCTTTACTCCGTAGCATATCGCCTACTTCGAGGTGATCTCTGCCTAACATATAAAGCTATGTCAAACCCAGAGCTGTTGGACATGCTACACCTAAAGAAATCCCAATCCCTCTGAGCTACATGATCTAGGGACCTAAACCTTGTCACCACAATAAGCAGGAAATGCTGGAAGGATAGATTCCTGTCCCAGAGACTTACCATACTCTGGAACAGGCTACCCATCTATGTCAAGCAAAGTTCTTTATTAGCACTCTTCAAGAAAAATCTTGATGAGTGGATGGGAAATAGGAAATACACCCAGGGGATCACTTCTGTGTCTCTGCTCGACAGTGGCACAGGAAAATAACTTTCTTGGGTGGTGTAAGCCAGGGAACCTTGTTGGCTAGGCTTACGTAGGCCCTTAGGCCGATAGCCTAGTACCTACCTATGAACCTATAAATGGAGAAACTTCAATTGGAATTACTCAGAAAGTTTTGGGACTATGAAATATGTTTAGTCTAAAAGAATGTTTATCTATATATTATTGTTTAAAATGTTTTTACTATGCGGTTAGTAATTAATTAGATTTCCTAGAAAATATTATTCTTAATGATAACTAGAATTTTTTAAATATAACAAAGGTATTAGTAACTGATTCATCTTTACACATAGAAAACTGAGATAGGAAGATAAAATATTCTGTGTTTGAAGAATAACTTCATTTATTAAGACAGAAGCTGGTTAGATGTTGCTACTAGTTTGAGGATTAATTTAGGTGATAATATGTCGCTTAAATTGGGAGTTTTAAACTCCAGAAGAGACTGGGTTGTAAATATTCATTTAAAGTTTGGTTATAACAAAAGTTTTTCAATTGTTTTATTAATGTTCACCATTAATATGAATAGAAAATCTTTCCAAAACTATCTGATTAATGATTTTGTTCCAAACAACTGGAAAATATCATATAGTATTCCTATTAGTTATTATAACTATATAACTCCATGGTCAATATCTTTTACATATATCACATTTTAAGATGTCAGTAATAAAATGTATATCACTCAACATCAGTGGTTTGAATAAGCCAAATAAGAGAGGAAATCTATTTAAATACCTTATGTTACACAAATCGCAACTATTTCTACAAGAAACCCACTTATTACCTGTAGACCTATCTAAACTTAATAATAAATCCTATTCTGTCTTAGCTCAGAACACTCTCAAAAGAAGAGAGGAGTGCCTATTATTTGGAATAATTCAATACCCTTGCCTAAAATAATTGATGTTTACAAGGATAATAAAGGAATGTTTTGTGCTATAATTATAGAATTAAATAAAAACATTTGTACATTAGTGAATATTTACTGGATTCCAGGTATAGGAACTAATACAGTTAGACAATATTTGGACCAAATTTTTCATTTTGCAAAAGAAAACATAGTACTAGCAGGAGATCTTAATTGCATTCTTGATTCTAATGACTCTACTAATAAAGGTAAAAGTAAAATATCAGTTTCTGCAAAAAAGTTAAAGGATTTCATTGCTCTATTCTTACTAAAAGACATTAATAATTTTGCTGACCCAAATTTATTTTGTACCCTTTATTCTCATATACATAACTCACACTAGATAGAGTTTTGGTTTCTAAAGATTTAACAGACTCACTAATCAAAACAAAAGTTATATCTTGTCCACTTTTTGACCAAAACTCTATAACTTTTGATATACTTATTAATAATAACTATAGCATTCAAATCAAAAGAATACCTGCATATATTACAAAGTTAGAAGAATTTAAAGAATTTATATCATTAGAAATACAAAACTTTATAGACCTTAATAGTACAAATAACATATCAGAAATATATATTTGGGATGCTTTAAAAACATATTTATATGAGAAAATTATAAGTTGGTATCAAAATAAAAGGAAATTATGGGACAAAGAACTTAGTGATAGATATACAACTTAAACTAGATAATTTAAAGCTTAATTATAACAAAGGAAAAGATACAACTGACAAAACAAAAAGAAATACATTCTTTAAATAGTAAATATTTAGAAATTCTAAATCAAAAAACAAAAATAATTTTAGAAAAGTTTAAACTAATAAACTTCACAACAAATCCTAACTCATTAAAGTTGCTAGCAAACAAAACTAAAAGACTAAACAAAATTAATCGCATCAATGAAATATATTCACCTCAAAAAAAGAAGATGGTCTCAAACTTGCATAACATTCTATCTGAATTTAGGGAGCATTGATCCAAAGGAAAATGTTAGAACCTTTATTAATAAATATACTTACAAAAGATTATCTATGGAACAAAAAAATACTATTGACAAACCCATATCTCTTAAAGACATTCAGACACAAATTAAAAAAATTAAAACCTAATAAGGCTCTGGTTAATGATGGCATTATAGCAGAAATATATAAAATATTACCTAATAAAGCTTTATATTTACTACATGAGGTTTTCAATATCTCAAACATTTTTAACAAAATCCCACCCTCTTGGAAATATACTTTTATTTTGCCCATACTTAAATCTAATAAAGACCTCACCAAATGTTCTTCATATAGACCCATTTCCTTACTTAATATAGATTACAAAATGTTCATGTCCATATTTGCAGACATTAAAATATATTTTACCAAATTTGATAGATAAAGATCAAACTGGATTCATAGTAAATAGAAATACTTACGATAACATTAAAAGAACATTAATATTGATTGAATCGGTCAAACATTTAAATAAAAATCTAAAACTAATTAGTTTAGACATTAACTGTGCAATTGATTCAGTTAATTGGGACTACTTATTTACCCTTTTAGAAGAACTAAACTTCTCCCATAACTTTATAAATCTCATATCTCAACTTCATAAAGGTAGCCTAGCATATATTAAAATTGGCACTAGTATTTCTCAGAGCATACCAATAATTAAGGTTACTAAACTAGGATGCCCCTTATCACCATTATTATTCACTTTAATTATGGAACCTTGGACAAATTTAATCAGATGGGATAATGATATACTAGGTTATAACTTAAATTCTAAGTTATCTTCTAAAATACAAATGTTTGCTGATGATATTCTTCTAACCCTTGCTGATGATAAATCTTCTATTCAAGCTCTTTTTAAAAACATAAATCTCTTTCAAATAAATTCAGGTCTAACATTCAATAATAATAAGACACAAATTCTTTTAATTGGACCAAAGCAATTCAATCTTCAAGATGAATATAAAAACTATTTAGCACGATCTGATCAATTTCTTTATCTTCGTATCACAATAGCCAAAATTATTAAAGATATCACAAAAATTAATTATAATAAAAGTATAACAACATTGGAAGATTTGATTAAACGCTAGAATAAAATTCCTTTCACCATGGATGAAAGACTCACTATTATTAAAATGATTTTACTTCCTAAAATACTTTTATTTAATCTATTTCTTTACCACTCCCTAATTGGATAATTAAAAAAATAAACATAATGTTTCATAAATTTTTATGGTACCCAAATAAACCCAGAATCGCATTAATACATCATATGAAAAAATTGGGATAATGGGGGCATAGCTATGCCAGATTTAGAATTTTACTCAGTCTCACCCATGATTAAAATGATATCCCTTTTAATGGATGTTAAATATCAAGTTAAATGGAAAAAACGAATAGAAACGTTAATGGTGAATACATTAAATATTATGAATTCACAAAAAATATCATTTCTAACTAATCCTTCTATTTGGATTCTGAAAGATCAGTTCTCTAATTTTCTACTCAAAATATAAAAGTAATTATTTAACACTCATCAAAATCTTTTAAAATTTTTATACTTAAACATAATATATATAAAGACTGATTATGTCTTCTTTTTCCCATAGCTTACACACAAGGAATTCTTTTCACTTCTAAGTCTATAAAAATGTCCTCTTTTCAACAGAAAATGTTTACTTTTTGGTACCAGATGATGTCTAACAATGAAGTGAAATCAATAAATTCTCTCAATACTGAATTTGAATTTGATTCCTTATCAATCCAGAGTATTTCTCCAAATACTAATAAATTATCATATATATATATATATATATATATATATATATATATATATATATATATATATATATATATATATATATATATATATATATATATATCTAAGGATATAAAGTCTGACTTAGATGATTTTCCTGACAGTTATTGGAATTCTTTTTATACCATTAATGACCAACGTCCTACTGATAAAGATAAAATTAATATATTAAAATCACCAAGTTTAACTACTTCCTCTCTCAAATGGAAAATATTTCCATGGAAATATTTAACTAGATATTTTATTACTCCTTTAATATTGAGTAAAATTGAAAAAAAAAGATGTAAATTGCTGGAGATGTAATAAGCAATTGAATACAGATTGGTCACATATGTTCTTTGACTGTACTGAACTAAAAAAATTTTGGGAAGATATAAATGATTTTATGCAGGCAATATTTACAGATAACTTTACTTTATCTAAATCTTTGATATTATTTAATGCTCCAGTACCAGCATGTATAAAAACATCCAATTATCCTTTGATGTGGTCTATATTATCTATAGCCAGGAAAATAATTACAAGGAATTGGAAATCACAATCCTCTCTGTCACTACAAGAATTAAAAAATTTACGTAATGAAATTTGTTGTTTGTAAAAACTGACAAACAAGTATAGATGTTCTAGGAATACTTCTACTTACAGTAGTTGGAACAAAGTTTATGAATTGTTACAAAAATAATTTAATTTTACTGCAAATGTTGTATATTAAGATCTATTTCAATTGATATTTAAGAACTATGATGAACAATTTTGTATATAGTTAAATTTTGTTTAATTCTGTATATGTTCATTTTTTCACATAATTTAAAATGGTTCATTCTCTATATCTTCATTGTATTTTTATCAGCATTTCTAATAAAATAGATTTTTAAAAATAGAAGTGTTTCAGTGAGTTCTTGCAAATTCATATTCATCACTTCAGTAATGTTATCCATTTACCTTAACCTCTACTTACTCCTTTTGTCTTTGAACTTTCCTAGCATCACTGTTTTCTCTAGTGAATACTGTCTTCACATTATGTGGTGAAATTATCTAAGTTTCACTTCATTGTCATGCCTTTCCATGAGCAGGCTGGATTTATTTCCTTAAGTACTGAATGATACTGTCTTATAGCAGTCCATGGAATTCTCAAAAGCTTTCCAACACCAGAGTTTAAATGTGTCAGTTTTATGGTGCATAGCCTTACTCGTAGTACAACTCTCACAGCCATATGTTACCACTGGGAAAACCATAGCTCTGACAACATGGACCTCTTAACAATGAGATATATTTGCTCTTTAAAATCATATCCAAATTTACAATAGATTTCCTTTCAAAGTGCAGTGTATTTTAATTTCATGGCTGCATTCATCGATTACAGAGATCACTGACACCAGAAAAATAAAATCTAGCACTACGTGTCCTGCTTCCCCAACTATTTGCAAAGGGCTAGATGTCACAGTTTTAGTTTTTTTGATGTTGCATAGGAAACTAGCTTTTGTGCTTCCAGCTTTCACATTAATCAACACACTCTTCAACTCTGTCTTACATTCAGCCATTAGTTTAATCTGCATATCTGATTTGAGGTTGTTAATATTTTTGAAGGAGAAGGTTTTATTGTTGAAACTGGTATGCTGTTTCTGCTCTCATCTTGGGTATTGATAATGATTTAAAATAAAGAATTTTGTGCTCATATCTGAGTGCTGGCCATCTGTTTCGTTGGACATCAGTTATTTTTTCCTCTGCACGTGTTCCTTACCTGCATGATTTTGACTACAGTGACTGTGTATTGGATTTCACACTGTTGGAACTATCAGCAATTCGTACATATTTTTTTATGCTTTTAAACTGCCTGTTTTCTGTTTACCTGGAGGATGCAATTTGGATTTTGATATTAGCATTGGATTTAATACAGTGTAACATCGTGACTACAAGAAAGCAACATCAAAGAGCTGGATTCTATTCATGCTAATGTTCTTTTGCTATCAGCTTGGAACTGTGTCCTACATTCTTATTGTTCCTTCATAGGTTATCATTTATCAAGGATCCCTATTTTTGGTGTTTATATTTCTGTTTTTTTGCAACATTTCATCTTTTGGAACTGCTGGCCTCTTTTTTTACAATCAGTAATGATAACCACTGTGAGTCACTATGTTACCTGCAGTTGATGTTATCAGCAGGTTGATTCATTTAGACTTGTGATGTGGTACACTTAGACTTTCAAGGGAGCTATTTCAAAACTGTTGGATTATTGTTTTCTGCAGTTGTAGCCAAGAATGGCTCATTATTTTTATAAAATCAGGATGTCTCTATTTAGGCTACTGTGATAAATGGGCAGCAAACATTAATGACTAACACGCTTGTGTAGCATCAGTGGTTGCCAATAGAATATAGTTGGAATTCCTTTTGATTCTACAGGTACTGAATTTTTCTATTTTATGATGGAGAATACATGCTGTGGTTCTGTTTCGAGTTGATCTCCCTAACCAGAATATCTCTCTCAGAAATTTAATTATTCAGCAGTCTTTGGAGTCTATTGTGTGATTTGTGGACTGTTGTGTCAGCCTTCTTTGAGGTAGGACTAATATTAAGACATTGTTTATTAGTCTGACTGTGATTTAGGACAGTCATTTTTGCTTCTTACAATTATTTCAGCAAAATTGAGACTATTTAACATTTTTTATATGTGAAAGTCCTTTGTGTATGTATATTAATATATAACCATTATGGATCTAATCAAATTTTTGCAAGGGCTAGCAGCTGACAAAGAGGATGTGGGTATTTTTGACAATCTTTATGGGTCAGGTATTAAGGATAAGAACACTAATATAACTCCTCTTTCCTGCATTGATTTATTTGGGCAATTGTTTTCAACAATGAAAGAGCTAAGATCTAATGTGTGGCATAACAAATTATTTAAGCCATACAATGTTAAGAATTTAGTGCCTAGAGGCCTTTAAGTACACCTACAACCATATGTAAAGGGTTCAGATAAGAAATTAATTTATAAATGGCAGAAATTTTAGCAAATGACCTTGATGTTGTTTGTTAAGGTCTTACACTGTTTTTTATGAACAGAAAACTCTTGATTCAGTGACTCAGGTTAGTCAACGTTGTGAACAGATTAAACCCTATGAGCAAGATTCCCTATATCAGGAACAGTTTGTACAGTTGACTAAAGATTTAATAGGGTTGGAAAAAGAGTTAAAGACACTTATGACTAATAATTTTCTAGAGATTGTAAGGACTATCAACATAGTAAAGAGTTTACAACTCAGAAAATGGTTACATTTTCTGGACATAAAGAACGTCCCCAGTTAGTTGGTGAATGGAAAAGGAAAAAGTCAATTCTTAAGACAGCTGATGGCACTTCTGAGACATCTGGTGAAGAATTTTCCTCTGCAACAGATACATACATGGGCACACCATCAGTTTCTCCTCCTGTTTAAAAGAGAAATGACAGTTTCCCTTTGTGCATCATAGAAGGGCTGGACGCAAGCACCATAAGCAGCACACCAACATTAGAAACACTGCTGCAGTTAATAATACCACAATAGATAGCCCAAATGTTCTTAATATCTCTTCTTCTATTTCTTTATCTTCCATTGAAGATGAATTACTTAATAAAGGTCTTGGTTTTGTAACTAGTTACTTGGTGTCAGAGGACGTGTTTGCTCAGGATGTCATTTTGTTCTGTAGATTGTTTTTTCATAATAAACAAATTAATAAGCAAAATGATCCCTCAGCTTTTTATTTCAGACTGTCTACATTCATACTGCCTTGTAATAATTGTCTAGCAGGCTTTCAACAACAGGTACTAAGGGACTTGCACTTTACATTAGGTTCTTATTTAAAGGGTCCATCTAATAATTTTTCCTCTTCTCATAGGCAGGCTTTGTTAACTCTGCATAAGAACAAGCAACTGGTGATTAACCCAGCAGATAAGGGGAGTGCTGTGGGAGTTTGAGATTGGGCCATGTATGTGACCGAGGCTCATAAACAATTGTCAGATAAATGATTCTACCAAAGGATGTTTTTGGATCCCACCCCTGTTTTAAGTCAGATATTGACCAGTTTTTGAAGCATTCCTTAGAGGAGTGAATTATTTCTAAGGAAGTAGTGCTCCATTTAACTGTTGATGACCCATTAAAACAGTATTTCTATATGTTACCCAAGACCCATAAGAGGTGGTGGTAAGTAAGACGCTGTCTGGTTTGACTCTCAGTTAGAGTGTCTTCTGCGTGGAGACATGCGTGAATGGGCGTACCTTCGTTGAAGATTGTGCATCAGGGCTGGCAACTCGGTATGTAAAAATCAACTGCCAATCATTAACGGACCGGAGTTCCGCTGTGGCGACCCCTAACCGGAAAAAGCTGAAAAAGTCACAACAACAACCCAAGACCCATAAGAACCTAAATCAACCTCCAGTTACACCGATAGTATCTGGCAAAGGTTCTCTTATGGAACCTTTATCTGATTTTCTTATCATTTGAAATTGGGATATGTTAGATCTCGTATACAGGATCCTACCAAGTTTTTGAATGTTTTTCAAGAGATGCAACTTGAACCAGGGTGGTATATGTGCACTTTTGAAGTGACAGCTTTGTACACCAATATTCCTCAATGGGCAGGTTCAGTGACCCTGGGATATTGGTTGAATCATGTTTCTCTATATAGCCCAGGATTTATCACCTTTCTAATTTGCTTTACCTTGCATGTGTTAACTAAAAATGTTTTCTATTTTAAGGATGAATGCTATCTGCAACTTAAGGGTACTGCTGTGGGGGCATAATTTGTCCCAATTGATGCAGATGTATTCATGGGCTATATAGAAAAACAGATTATTTATGATCAAACACATAATATTTATTTGGAATCTATGGGCATTTGGTGCTGCTATCTAGATGATTGCTGGTTTGTTTGGCGTTCGGATGTGGATTATTTACATGAATTTGTAAACTATCTCAATGAAAACAAGTGGGGCACACATTTTACACTCAATTTTGATTCTGCATAGATTACTTTTTTAGATGTGCAAATTTATCTACATTAAGATCGGACCATAGGTACCCAAGTTTATAGGAAACATCCACAGGTTAACACTCTTATACAGGCTAGATGTTGTCATCCATGGCATATTATTAGGAACATTCCCAAAGCCCAATTTATGTGGTTTCGTAGGATTTGTTCCTCTGATGAAATGTTTGCCTCACAGGAACAAGACCTGGTTGCTAGTTTTGTCATAGAGGATATAAATATCAAGATAGTATTCATTCCAGGGATGTAGTCAGGAAATTAGATAGAACTAATTTGTTAAAATACAAAATGAAGAAAGTGAGCCCAGGATCTCAACTTAGATTAGTAACCAATTATGGTAGCAATACATCAATCCTGATTGATTTAGTCCATAAATGTTGGGAGACCTTATTGTCTGATGATACCTTGAGGGATTTGATACCCTCCAAATGTCTTTTTTCTTATAGGAGGGGTAGGACATTAGGTGGTTGGTTCAGTCATGATAAGAAATTTGATGACAGGACTGTTGTGGCACAGGAGACCACACTGCATGGGTATGTACTGAAGGGTTGTTAGCCTTGTAATTATTGCAGTTTTTTCAAATATGTTTCTAATACTAAACAGTTTACCTCTCACAATACCCTGTGTGTATTTGATATATTTGTTTATGGTAATTGTGAGTTGGACTGGGTCATTAATTTAGTTTTATGTATGAGCAACGCTTTTTATGTGGGGCAAACTTCTCGTCCACTAAAATTACATATTTCTGAACATCTTAGTGATGTCAGATGTGCTCACCATTCCAATGCCAGGTTTAGTTTTGTCATTATGGATAGAATTATGTCTAATAATAAAGATAAATCAGGCTGGCACAATATATTGGATAAGAAAGAAAAGAAATGGATCATTTAATTAAGAGCACTTTTTTCTCCTGGTCTTAATGTATATTTTGATCAACCAATGATGTGTAGATTCCTGTTATTTAAGAAGGGAGTGGAGGCATGTGTGATTATTGCACTGAAGAAGGCTTCATTGCTGAAACTGGTGTGCTGTTTCTGCTCTCACCTTGAGTATTGATCATGATTTAAAATAAAGAATTTTGTGCTGACATCTGAGTGCTGGCCATTTGTTTTGTTGGACACCAGTTATTTTTGGCCATACACCTGTTCCTTACCTGCATGATTTTGGCTATAGTGTTAATATTTCTACCGGTACTTTTGATTCCAGCATTTGAATTGTCTAACCTAGGATTTCACTTGGTATGTTCAGCATATAAATTGAATAAGTAAGGTGACAATATATAGCCATGCTTTATTCCTTTCCCAATTTTGAATCATTCAGTTATTCCAATTTCAGTTCTATTACTTCTTGTTCTGCATACAGATTCCTCATGGGTCAAATGTAAGAGAATCATATTTAGACATAATAAACTGAATGAATATTTTTATTTATTTATTTTCTGTTGCTACTTTTTCTTATTACTGTGTATCTGCGTTATCATTGGATTATCCTGGGGCAATATGAAGTACTTCCATTTTTTTTTCTTTTCTGCATTCTGGGAACTTCTCAGCCATTACTATTTGAGTTTCAGAATGCAAATAATTCCAAGCTTTATTGGATCATTCCTTAAATCAGGGATTCCTTTCAGTTATGTCATATGTCTCATATAATCAGTGAAATATCTATGTGAAATGGAATTCCTTTATTAATAGTAATACCAGTAATTAGCTATAGTGATACAAATATCCTTGAATAACATAATTTTAATATATTTCCTCAGATGCACATCCTTAATCCCATCTTGAGTCTATTCTACCAAAACTGCAAATGTGTTTTTTTTATTTTATTTTTTTTTTGTTGACCAGGTTAGTCCCACTAAGCTAGTAACCTCTTTTTAGAGGAGACCCTAGCTGATATTTATACTACTAGGGAAATCCATCCAGGGCATCCGCGAACTTCCCCTACTCATTGGTGTTCCATAATTGTGGAAGAGCTAGCAACAATTACATGTGCGCATCTTGATCCTAGTGCAGCGGCAGCTGGGAGGATGGTGCATGACATGCAGAAACTGATGAAAGGAGTGAGGGAAATGCCACCTTGCAGTGAGATGAAAGGCAAGACATAGAGGATTCAGATGTAGTATTTCAAGACAATTTGTTTACTTAGTCATAACCAACAGTGAAAGAAGATTGTGTGGCTACAACCCTTTTGTTAGGATAGTTGCAGGATGATATATTACAAGAGATGTTAATTCAAGTGAACCAGAGAATGGAGGAGATGTACCCTGAGGAGAAATAATGGCTAAAATACAGAAGGAAGATGCAGAGGTAATCATAATGGGAACGTTACACCAAAGAAGAAAACATATGCAGAGACAGTTGGAAGGAAACATGAGCAGAAAGAAAAAAAAATAGATAATGGCCTGAAAAGAAAGTATGTAGTGTGAATACAAAGTAAGAAGATATTGAACTAGGGTCTATATTAAATAATCAAAGAGGTGTTTTAGTGAAGACCTCTTCGCCAACACATAATGAACGAACGCATTAAAGCGTGATCATTCAGAACAGCAATTTCTTTCCCTGGGAAAGAAATCGCTTGGCCACCCCCCCCCCATAAGTTTGCCCTTTTCCTCAATGTAGTGTGATCTCAGAGTTGATATATTTAGTTAGGGGTGTAGGGGTAAAGCCTCACACTTTGTTATGTTTTTAATGATTTTTTTTTGTTGTTGTTTTTAGACAAGCGATTTCTTTCCCAGGGAAACAAAATCACTGATGTCAGCGTTCGCTGTTTTGTGCGTTCACTGTTTATGTGTCGGTGGAGAGGTGTTCACTGAAACACCTCTTCAGTTATTTAATATAGACCCATTGAACTAAATATATATGAGGTATGGGACACTCTAATTCTAACCTTAGAAGTGAAGCTATAGGAGGTAAGAGCATTTATTTTCATAAAGAGACTTTTTGTGACATTATTTTTGAGACTGTTCATGGAATGGAAATTTTTTTATGCGACTATGAAAAGAGATAAAATGATAACCCATGGAACAATTATGTAGTAAAAGCTTTTTTCAAGGAAAAGAAAAAAATTCATATACAATTTTGATGGAAGTAGAAAGAGAGAATTTGAAAAGATATTTAAACATGTTTGTAAAGAAGTGATGGACATTTCAAAGTTATATGATAATAGAAGTTTATAGACTGATGTATGGGATTGTAATGGTGTTCTGAAAATAGAAATGGAAAAAATTGTGCTTATTCCAACTGTTATTAATGTTGTTGGTAATGGGGTATAGTAAAATACTGAGGACAACAAAAAAATATGTTTTTTTTTGGGGACGGGGCATTTTGTGAATAATTGTGATAAAATGAAATGTTATATATGTGGGAAAACAGGAAATGATGCAAAAAAAGTAAACATTTATGCATGGAGTGGAAAAAAGAACTTAATGACAGTGAAAAGAAACAGGGGAGAATATAGAACAAAATGAAAAGTAACTAAAAATTGAAATTTAAAATAATTCATAAGAAGAAAAAGATAAAAATAAAGCAGAAGAAGATAGAGAGGAGATAGAAAAAAAGTCAGAAATTATTGATAAAGAAGATATAAACTGGAAAGAAGTGAAAGAATAAAGAATTTAATTGGAAGAAGAATGAAAGATAGGAAAATTAAGTTTAAAGAAATGAATTTAAAAGAAAAAAGAAATAAAATTTGTAATAGGTAATGAAAATTGAAAAGAATAACTGACTTACTTTAAATTAATGAAAAGAGAAAGTAATAATTATTTTAGTAAACATAAATAGTATTACAAACATTGCAAGAAGGATAGGGATTTTAGAATGGTGTAATAAATGTGATGTGGATAAAATTGCATTAGAAGACATAAGATGCTTATCAAATGAAGAAAGATTGCAAACAGAAAAAATATGGGATGGAAATATAATGTGGAATTTGGAAAATGAATGTTGTTCTGTAATAGCGGTATTATATAGAACAGTAAAGATATTTCAGTAACACTAGTAAGAATTGGATATTAATTATCAATGATGTGAGATGACAATAATATGTAGAATTATGGCCTTATATACATGTGTTATTTATAAAGAAAGGTAGAATCTAGTTCAACAATTATTGGACTATGTAGTAGTAAATATGAATATCACAATAACGGGATTTTAATTGTGATTTAAGAGGGAAAATGAAAAAGAAAGGAAAGTATATAAGAAAATGGTTGAAGTTATAAAATGTGGTAAAGTGGATATATTGAATAGAAAGGTATGGACATATATACGAGGTATTCTTAAATCAGAAACTGTTTATTTTGTAATTTCTAAAGAAATAAAGATAGCAGAAGGTGAAGAAGTTATAACAGGATTTACAGATCATTTAGCAATATGGATGGAGATAAATGAAAATAAAGAACATATAAAAATAGGTAAGTGAATAAAAAGAAAACAAAATTGCAACAGATACTAAGGATAACCACAAGGCCTTCTATAGGTATGTCAAAAATCTATCAGGCAATTCTCAGATCTGCTTGGAGCTACTGCACAATGGTAACTCCTATTCTGAGCCAACAGACATTGCCACTATACTGGCTAACAGATTCAGTGCCAACTTTACCCCCCTCTCACCCCTAAAGGGACAATCACAATACCCGAGGGTTGCCTAGTACCCAATATTACAGCTGCACAGGTTAAAATCACAATGTCCAAGGCCAAGAATACAGCTTCCATGGGACCTGACAACATCCTGGACTGTGTACTACATGAACTACAAAATGAACTGGCACCACACCTGTGTTCCCTGTGCAATCACAGCCTCATCTCAGGCTTTGTCCCCGCCAAATGGCACACTGCTACAGTCATCCCACTCCACAAAGAGGGTGTGACTATGGACCCTGGGAACTACTACTCCATTAGCCTAATGAGTCTGGTATGTAAGGCTATGGGGCACATCATCATGGACCTAATAAGTAAGGACATAGGGAACATGCAGACTCTAGACAGCACACAGTTTGGATTTGTTAAGGGTAGATCTTGCTTGCTCAACCTGATAGACCTCTTCGAGACTGTCACCAGAGCTGTGGATGAAGGCAAGGTAGTTTACACAGCTTACCTCGATCTGGCCAAAGCCTTCAATACAATTCCCCACTAAGGAATCATAGATAAACTCACTAAATTAGGCATCAACCCCTATGTCACAAGGTGGGTTGCCATCTCCCTTACTGACAGAGCTCACACAGTGAAAGTAGCAGACTCCAAATCAGACTACCGACCAGTCACGAGTGATATCCCACAGGGATCGGTCCTGGGTCCTCTCCTGTTTGGCATCTACTTTTCTGAAGTCCAGGCCAAAACCAAGGGACTCTAGCTGACCATGTTGGCAGATAACTGCAAACTGGGAGTCATTATTAGCTCCTTAAATTATGTTAACATTCTACAGAAGGGCCTCACGGTGACCAATGACTGGTGTCAGAACCATGGCTTTAACCTCAACGCCAAAAAATGCATCATCATTCCCTTTGGGAAGAACATGGTACCCATCAACTACCACATCAATGGTTGTCCACTAAACACCGAAGGTGTAATAATGGGACTGGGAACACAAGTGGATTGCAATCTATCCTTTGATAATCACATTGACACTGTGGTCAGAAATTCCTTCTACGTGGCACATCTAATTACAAAGGGTTTTGTCTCCAGGAAGAAAGAGGTCATTGTCTCTCTCTATTCTTCCCTCATTTGACCAATTATCAAGTACAATGCCCCATTCGGCTTGTACATCACCAGACATATGCAACAACTAGAAAGATCACAAAAATACCTCACTAAGAGGATCCTAGGCCTTAAACACTTGCGCTGTGCAGAAAGACTAAAAACACTCAAACTTTTCTCTGTATCATATCATCTACTTAGAGCGTATCTGACCTACAAAGCCATGTCAGACCCAACACTGCTAGATATGCTACATCTACATCTAAGGAAATCGCAATCCCTCCATGCCACATGGGTCAGAGACCTCAACCTCATTACCACAATCAACAGAACTTGTTGATGGGACAGGTTCCTAACCCAGAGACTGCCCATCCTCTGGAAGAGACTTCCCTTACATGCCAAGCAGAGTACCTCACTGGCCCTCTTCAAGAGAAATTTTGATGAGTGGATGGGAAATAGAAAATTCACCCCAGGGATCATTTCAGTGGCTCTGCTGGACAAAGGCACTGGGAAATAACATTGAGTGGCATGTTGCCAGGGAATCCTTTGGGCTAGGCTTGTAAAGGCTACAGTGACATTAGCATGTACACTGCTATGAACCTATGAACCTATGAAGATAAATGAGAAAGAATATTATGAAAAATGAAGATAAGAAATCCTAAAATTATGGAGAGATTGTGTTACTATGAAAGCATTTTATGTTAACAGGTCAGAATGGTAGATTACATTTAAAAATAAATATAAGAAAAATTCTATAAAATGGTAGAGGGAAATCAGAAGAATAAAAAAAGAAAGATATGTACAGATATATATAAATGCTTTGGAAAAGCTAGAAAAGAATGAGAGAGAAAATATTATGATAAAGAAAATAATTGTACAGATAAAATTATGAAAAGATTAAAAATCTGAGGTATAAATAAAGATATTTATTACAAGGAAAAAGGTAGAAGTATCAGCATATCTGAATAAGATTGTGAAAGAAGATAATAGTGTAATGAGAGCAATAAATCATAACAAAGGAGAGATAGTAAGAAAACAAACATATATGGAAACCATAGTTTATTGTGTATAGGAAATGTTTTAAAAAAGAAAGAATATAATAAAGTATGGAAATTAAAAACAATTCAGATCAAATAAATGAGGAAATTGAGAAAGAGATTCATATTTATGAATTAAAGTCCTTAGACAAGTAAATATAGATTAAGCAGCAGGTCCAGATGGAATATGATATAAAATGTATAAACATTTAATGGAATGGCAAAAATAATACTTTTTACATGTTTTCAATGAATGGTTAAATCATTTTTTTTGTTATAAAGAGTTGTGTAGTGGAATATTACATTTTATTAAGAAAAAAGTGATAAAGAAGATATAAAGAATCAGTGACCAGTAGTATTAAATATAACAGATAATAACATTTTATGAAGATAATTCAACAAAGACTGGAAAATAAGATGACAACTATAATGGAAGGAAATCTGTATAGTATGAAAGGAAAGGGATGTCAAGAATTGTTAATGATTGCAAGATAAATTGTGGATGATATCTTAAATAGAAGAGATTATGTAAAACTTATGGTAGGTGATATTAATAAAGCATTTGCTTTGATAGACATAAGATGTTATGGAAATTTATAGAGGCATATAATTTTAGTTGTAAAATAAAAAAGTTTGTATGACAGAAAATAGTAATAATAAGATAAGAATTCTGATAAATGGTTGGTTAAGTAAATAAATGGGATAAGATAAGGTTGTTCTATGAGTGGCATATTATTTCCTTTAGTTATAAATATTGTAATAAGTAAAATGAATTGTAAAATGTAAAATGCAAAGTATGTATTGAAAACAGGTATACATATTCCAGTTTTGATGACATATACAGATTTTATTATTATAATAGCTAAAAATAGATTATGGATGAAAGAAGACATATTTTGTGTGGTAGCTTGTTTAAAAGAAATTGGTATGCCGTTTAAAAGGGATAGAAGAAAAGGTGTGGGGATAACATGAAGATAGGAGGAATATAATTTACAATGAAAGAAATATCAGTATTGGAAATAAATTTGGTAATAAAACTATACGTGGAACACAATGGGAAAATATGTTAAAAGAAATGAAAGAAATGTGTTACCTATGAAGAACACATAGATTATTGTATAAGAAAATAGCTAATTTGACAAATTCAGTATTAATGGGAAAAATTGTGTATTTATCAAGTGTTTACATGATTCCAAGAATGTAGCCATGGTGGTGCAGCGGTTAGCATTGTCACCTCACAGCAAGAGGTTCTCTCGTTTGATTCTTGGCTGGACCACCTTCTGTGTGGTGTCTGCATGTCCTCCCCATGGTCGAGTGACATTTAAAGAAATGCAGGTAGATGTGTGTGTGAATGGGTGTGCCTTCTTTGAAGGTTGGGCATCGGGCTGGCACCTCGGCACAGTAAAAATCCACTGCCAATCATTAGCGGACTAGAATTCCGCTGTCGTGACCCCTAACCGGGAAAAGCCGAAAGACATTACTTTTACTTTTACATGATTCCAAGAATGTATGAAAAACAATTATTAGAAGTCATTTTTGTGTTTATATATGGAGCTAGATTAACTCCAGTAAAGAGAGGAGTACTAAATATGAATAAAGTTGGGGGGACTTTGACTATTAAATCCGGTAGTATTTGTAGCTTTATTAAATGTGTATAAAGTATTGAGATAGATAAATGAAGTAAGAAGACTGTTTAATTATAAATATTAGTAACAAACAGGAAAAATCAATGAACAAAATTCACTTAAATGGCCAATGCAGATCCCCTGGACTCGAGTAGTGAAAAATAACTAAGCATAAACTACTTATACTAAAAACTGTCCTCAATACACAACTTATTACATCTATTTCCATATATTGTCTATTGAATGGGGACACAAATATGTACCCTTGTTAGGTAAAGGAAGTACGTTATGTACCAATATTAATACAGATCGTGATAATAGAGTATGTATCATAAGGTTTAACCCATATACCAATATAGTGATAGAAATTCTGAAGAAACATTGGGAATTGATTTCGACTTCAGTATCTATTGGCCACATAATAGGTATGAAGCCATCAATAGTATTTAAGACTGGAAACAACTTGAAAAGGATGATTGAAAAAAGAAAAAAGGAGCATAATGGGAAAAGTAAGAAGGGAACAATGTGTTGTGGTGCATGTAGTCAATGTAAAAATATCAATACTAATGTAAGGATTAGGTTAAAGAACATCACTAGATCCATAGTATTCCCTAAGAAAGGTAATTGTAACACACAGCGTATTGTTTATATAGCTATGTGTGTTAAGTGCTCCGCGTATTACATAGGAAAGACCGAGAGGAAATTTAAGACGCGTATATATGAGCACTTATATAGAATTAAGAAAGGGGACCCCAAGAATGCATTGAGTAGACACATTATAGACAAAGGTAGCGACCACACATTCAATTTTGCCATTATAGATCAGGTTGAAGTGAGTGATAGGGGTGGTAACTGGAAAACATATTTGGCCTGGTTGGAGAGTAAGTGGCAGATTTGTTTAGATGCCACATCTCCACGGGGGATAAACGATCATATTAGCATAAAACCTTTTTTAGTTTTAGAATAGAATGTAATTTAACGTTTTTAAAAAAAAAAAAAAAAAAAAAAAAAAAAAATTTTATTGGATTACTAATAGGTTAATGGCAATGTGCAATAAGGATTTACTTGTAACAGAACACATCAATAGACAATATATGGAAATAGATGTAATAAGTTGTGTATTGAGGACAGTTTTTAGTATAAGTAGTATGTATATAGTTGTTCATGTTTAAAGTTTTGTAAGAGTTTTATTAAATATATACAACTAATTAGATATATATATATATATATATATATATATATATATATATATGTATAATTTAGGGTATATATATGTTTTTTAACATCATTGTATGGAATGAAATTTTTATTTTGGCGCCAAAACTGATTTAAAAAGGAAATGGATTGTGGAGGCAAATGGTTCTGATGAAATCTGGTACTGCAGATGAAAGCGCTTAACCATTGCTATCTGTATTGTATCTTGTTGCTGGCGTTATTATATTAAAGCTGTGTGACCAAGGAAGATCGTGGTTTATGCTTAATTATAAATATGACAATTTTTGGGAGGCAATACAAAAAATAAGAGAGAAAAAGAATGTATTAATGAAGAAATAGGAAATTATCAAAAAAAATAAAAATGTGGAAGACAAAGATTTAATCAGATGGAAGAAGTTAAAAAAAATAATATAATGATATAATGGTACGATAATATTTACCAGAAGAAAATATCATGGCCATAAAAGAAAGAAACGTGGTGTAATAATAAAGTAGAATATCACCATTTTCTGTGGAGACTGGGAATAAAGAAATTGTCAGCAAAAGTAAATATGCCATATAAAAAAGTAAGAGAATATGCTTGCACTGTACTGAACAGGAAACTACAGAACATGTTTTTCTAAAATGTAAAAGAGTACAGAAATTATGGGAAAAATTATATGAAGAAAAAGTTTTGGAGAATTAAAAAATACCATTAACATAAATATGGATATGATTGAATATGGATATTTTAAGAATAGAAACAAAGAATAAATAAGACTGGACAAAGTTATTTTATGTAATATGGATAATTTGGAATGAAAGATTAAATGAAATTATGTTGAATAGTCATATTTAGAAAAATAAAATGGTTATGGAAAAATGAGTGAGGTCTAGTTGAAAGAAATATGTATGGAGATGAAAAATAGAATGTATAAAGAAGAAAGTAAGTAAATAAGTACATTTTGTAAATTTGTAAATATGTATAGAACTATGTAAATTGTAAATATGTAAATAATATGTCAAGTAAATAGCATGTAAACAAAGGACCACCTACTCTTTTTGATAGGTGTTTTGGGATCTTTTACATCCACCTAAGCTACCATAACTCAAGCAGATGGGGCCTCTGTTTAATGTTTCATCTGAAGGATAGCACAATCAAGAATGCAGTGCCTTTCTTATGCTGCACTACAGTGTCAGCAATTGACCTTCTTGGTGTGGGAATAGAACCCACAGCCTTCTGCACCAAAGGTGAGTGTGCTACTTGTTGCACCATTAATACTATGTTTTAATGATATATATTTTATTCCCGGAAAGTCAGGCTATAAGTACTTACAGTCAACTGCATTGTCATGAATGAAAGCCTGAGAAGTTTCTCAGTGGTTAAACCATATGCTTGACATGTCTATCATGCACTAACTTTCCTAGGACAACTCACATTTTACCACTGAAATGTACACCACAAGCAGTCAAGTGCCTTCATTGCACTGTTTACCTAGGCCTCTCAAAAGAGACTGGGCTTCTTTGACTTATGCTGGATATCTTTTATAGTAGGCTTCTATTTCTCATTTCAACAAATTTGCTGGGTTTACAGATAAGACAGACCACCAACAAATGAATCTAGCTTTCCCACAAAATGGCTAAGACATAAATTATACACTTCACCAAAGATTATAAAAACAACTATTTTAGTGATTCTCTGTGTTACTCCTACTTAGGTTCATAATTTTGTAATTTCATTTTGTGTATTTAAATGTGACCAAATAATATTGACCAAGTAAAAGTTGTTCTATATGCAGCAAATTCATGTCGTCCATGTATTATATCCTATCTTATTTCATCAGTTACCTATCATTGGTTCCATTTCTAGTATGTTGTATATTATGTATTAAGTTGTACATATTCTTTGTTTTATATATTTATTGTAGATATTAATATATGTGTTATGTAATGCTGTCTTAAAGTTCACATTGTAATATTAATATTATGTATTATGTAAAACCTTCTTAAATTTTACACTGCATATGTTATTATATTTAGTTATTAGTTATTATATTTATATTAGGTTGATATATAGTGTGTCCAAGAGACCAGATGGAAGGGAAGTAAGGCCAGGTGTTTAGGAAACGGGTTCAAATTGTTTTATCATGGTGTGGATGGCAGGAGAAATGGGGTAGGGGTTATACTAAAGGAACAATATGCCAAGAGTGTTTTAGATGTGAAGAGACTGTCTGACAGAGTGATGTTTATGAAGCTCGAAATTGATGGTGTAATGATGAATGCTGTTAGTGCATATGCTCTACAAGTTGGGTGTGCGATGGATGAGAAAGAGAAATTTTGGAGTGAGTTGGATGAAGTTGTGGTGAGTGTACCCAAGGGTGAGAAACTAGTGATTGGAGCGGACTTTAATGGGCATGTTGGTGAAGTGAACAGAGGGGATGAGAAAGTGATGGGTAGGTATGGTGTTAAGGAGAGGAATGCAGAAGGTCAGATGATAGTGGATTTTGTGAAAAGGATGGACATGGCTGTGGTGAATACGTATTTTAAGAAGAGGGAGGAGCATAGGGTGACGTACAAGAGTGGAGGAAGATGCTCACAGGTGGATTATATCCTATGTAGGAGGGCCAGTCTGAAGGATATTGGAGACTGTAAAGTGGTGGCAGGGGAAAGTGTAGTTAAGCAGCATAGAATGGTGGCATGTAGAATGATGTTGGTGATCAAGAAGAGGAGGAGGAGTGTGAAAGCTGTGCCAAGGATTAAATGGTGGAAGTTAAAAAAGGGTGCTTGTGAAGTGGAGTTTAGGGAAGAGTTAAGACAGGCACTGGGAGGCAGTGGAGAGTCACCTTATAGCTGGGTAACTACAGCAGAACTAGTAAGGGTGACTGCTAGAAAGGTGCTTGGTGTGACATCTGGACAGAGGAAGGAGACAAGGAGACCTGGTGGTGGAATGAGGAAGTACAGGAGCGTATACAGAGGAAGAGACTGGCGAAGAAGAAGTGGGATTGTCAAAGAGATGAAGAAAGTAGACATGAGTATAAGGAGATGAGGCGCATGGCAAAGAGAGAGGTGGCGAAAGCTAAGAATAAGGCATATGGAGAGTTGTATGAGAGATTGGACACTAAAGAGGGAGAAAAGGACCTGTACCGATTAGCTAGACAGAGGGACAGAGCTGGGAAAGATGTGCAGCAAGTAAGGGTGATAAAGGATAGTGAGGGAAAGGTACTCACAAGAGAGGAGAGTGTGTTGAGTAGATGGAAAGAGTATTTTGAGAGGCTGATGAATTAAGAGAATGAGAGAGAGAGAAGGTTGGATGATGTGGGGATAGTGAATCAGGAAGTGAAACAGATTAGCAAGGAGGAAGTAAGGGCAGCTATGAAGAGGATGAAGAATGGAAAGGCTGTTGGCCCAGATGACATACCAATGGAAGCATGGAGGTGCTTAGGAGAAATGGCAGTGGAATTTCTAACTAGATTGTTTAATGAAATTTTGGAAAGTCAGAGGATGCCTGAGGAGTGGAGAAAAAGTGTTTTGGTACCTATCTTTAAGAATAAGGGTGATGTGCAGAGCTGCAGTAACTACAGAGGAATAAAACTGATTAGTCACAGCTTGAAGTTATGGGAAAGAGTAGTGGAAGCAAGGTTAAGAAGGGAGGTGATGATTAGTGATCAGCAGTACGGTTTCATGCCAGGAAAGAGCACTACAGATGCAATGTTTGCTCTGAGAGTGTTGTTGGAGAAATACAGAGAAGGTCAGAAGGAGTTGCACTGTGTCTTTGTAGACTTGGAGAAAGCATATGACAGGGTGCCTAGAGAAGAATTGTGGTATTGTATGAGGAAGTCGGGAGTGGCAGAGAAGTATGTAAGAGTGGTACAGGATATGTAATGAGGGTAGTGTGACAGTGGTGAGGACTGCAGTGGGAGTGACAGATCCGTTTAAGGTGGAGGTGGGATTACATCAAGGATCAGCTCTGAGTCCTTTCTTATTTGCAGTGGTGATGGACAGGTTGACAGATGAGATCAGACAGGAAGCCCCGTGGACTATGATGTTTGCAGATGACATTGTGATCTGTAGTGAGAGTAGGAATCAGGTTGAGGAGACTCTGGAGAGGTGGAGATATGCTCTAGAGAGCAGAGGAATGAAGGTCAGCAGGGCTAAGACAGAATATATGTGTGTAAATGAGAGGGAGGGTAGAAGAATGGTGAGGATGCAGGGAGTAGATTTGGTAAAGGTGGACGAGTTTAAGTACTTGGGATCAACAGTTCAGAGTAATGGTGAATGTGGAAGAGAGGTGAAGAAGAGAGTACAGGCAGTGTGGAATGGGTGGAGAAGAGTGACAGACAGGTACCAGTAAGAGTGAAAGGGAAGGTCTACAAGAGGGTAGTGAGACCAGCTATGTTATATGGGTTGGAGACAGTGGCATTGACAAAAAGGCAGGAGTCAGAGCTGGATGTGGCAGAGTTAAAGATGTTAAGATTTGCACTCGGTGTGACTAGGATGGATAGGATTAGGAATCAGTATATTAGACGGTCAGCTCATGTTGGACAGTTTGGAGACAAAGCAAGAGAAATGAGATTGCGTTGGTTTGGACATGTGCTGAGGAGGGATGATGGGTATATTGGGAAAAAGATGCTAAGGATGGAACTGCCAGGTAAGAGGAATAGAGGAAGGCCTAAGATAAGGTTTATGGACGTGGTGAGAGAGGACATGCAGGCAGTTGGTGTGACAGAGCAAGATGCAGAGGATAGGAAGAAATGGAAAGAGATGATCCGCTGTGGCGACCCCTAACGGGAAAAGCCGAATGAGAGAATGAATGTTATTATATTTAGTGCTGAGGTTACTTCTTATTTTGCCTTTTATGTTACAAAATGATTATCTTGTGCTTCTTTGCCTAGCTTTTATAGAAAATGGACTCTGTTTATTCAGGTAACCCAGTTAACAAAATATAAATAAAATAAATAATATTATTCCTGCCTGTGACGTAAGTCTACATACCTGCTGTATTTCTACTTGCTGAAGAGGTAAAAAGTAATCTCCTCATTCCTAAGGTAAGGACCCTAATGACTAGCACCATGCTGCATATTGGAAAAATAATACAAAGTTAATCTGAGTGGTTATGTCCCATCCTAACTCAGAAGGCCATGACACAGAAGAATGAGATTCAAGCTTCTTTCCTCAAATGAGTACCAACAATAAATGTCTATAAACTTAGCCTGACAAGAGTACTCTAGTTATTTTGCCAGAGTGAAATATCTCAGAGGTCCTATCAGAACTTCAAGTGTTGTCTCATATGTATAGTATAGAGACCATGTGATGTAGCTGATAACCTTTAAGAAGAGCATCTAGTAGTCTCTGAAAACATGCTTTGCCAAAAATAAATCTCTGACAGTAAACATAATGTAACAGATTCATTTTTCTATTTCTTAAATATGTTTCTGTTTTCATATTTTGTTTGAGGAAATAGGGCTCCCAATTGCTATATGCTTCCATGATGAAAAGCGGAGATAATTTCAAAATATCAAGAACTGACCCATTGAAAGTTATACTTTTCATATGATCCACTGCCTTGCATTTTAATGAGGTAACCAAATGTGAATGCAGTAAATTCAAAGCTTTAAATATCTGTTCAGCTGCATTCTTTGTGCTGATCTCAAAGAGGAAGTTGTATCCAGTTAGTACCTCCACACACACACACACACACCATTCTTCCTGTTGAAATCTAACTGCACTTTTCCTCACCACCACTATCCCATGTCAATATTGCATCCCTTATTTTTCTCTTCTATACCTATAAGATTTCCTGCCTAAGGCCAGCCTAAATCAGTAAATTCCTAATAGCTTCCATGCTGGATGTCATTGCATGTCATTCAATAGCTTATTTCATAACAAGAATCAAACATTTGCATTGAGTTTTATCCCTGCTGCAACAACTGCCTGAACACATTTTTTTCATTTACTGGCAGATAGTACAGAAATCACCTGGAAAGACATCCTTGGCCACAGTTTCTTGCAATCACTACATTGCACTTTGATACTTTAGTATCTGCTTTTGGGGAGACATCCTAACACTGAATCAAATATGCAGCAAGGGAAGAAAAAGTGGAAATAGCTTCAAATATCTACCAACCTCATTACAACCCACGCATATCTTTATTTGTCTACCTAAGACATCCATGGTCAGCTTGACACTATCAGCATTTGTTATTCAGGGTCCTGTGAGTAATCAGTTTTCGCAAATACTTTCCGGATGTTCCCAAAAAAAGTTGAAGTTTCTTGGTAATTCAACTTTATTTGAACCATAATGAAAAAGAGAAAATACCAAAAAGAAAAGTGAAATTTGTATTAGTCAAAAATTCTAATTAAACTTAGTACAGAAAATGTGAGCATTAAGGCCATGCTAACTATTCTTTTTGAGGGGGGAGAAAGCATATTAAATGTGCTAAGTATACATGCAGGACATGCCATATATGAGTCTCACTTATGAGTTAAAACTACAGCAAACAAGCTGACAGAAAATACACAGGTCGTTTAATTACTACAGGAAAATTGTGAAGATTGTACCTAGCTAACCATTGTCAAAGAGTTAAACATTTTCACCTTACTTGCCTCTGGGAATTAAATATTTTTTCTAATATTTTAATGAAGCAGATGGTGAATCGAGTGAGAATAAAATTGACATCACATAAGGACAGAACAGACAATCATCTAGTAGTCAGTAATTTCTTCTTCCAATGCTGGATGTTGTGCCTTAAATTAAACCTCCTTGTTTAATTGGTTTTATACATGCAAAACCATGAGCCACATGTTTAATGTTTTCAAATTCTTCACCCTGAACTGATTTTATTTTGTAACGTTATGAATGTTCATGCATTTCACTCTTAGCTCAAGGTCAGTTACAGAAAGTACAGGTGTTTTTCTGAAAAAAGGATTAAATGTAGCAGTAGGCAGTGATTAATACTGACGATTTGCTGGAAGCCTTAACTAAAATGACAAGAGTGGGAGACAGAGAAATGGGAAGCAGAATTCAGTGTAGTTAAGCATTAAATAATATTGAAGACGTGGAATCAATGAACATGAAGTACATACGAAAACATCTTTTACAAGTACATAAAATGTGCTTTCATGCTTGACTTCTTCCTGTCAATTTACCGCAAATACAATAATCATTTTATATATTATATTACAAATTCACTGCAAGGCCCAACAAAATGTGTGCCACAAATGAAATACCACAAAATCCACACTTTAAATAGGACTCACAGCATTCACCCAAATTTAAAAAAGTAAATTGACTTTAGTTTTTCACTTTTGTGTTTCATTTTACAAAGACTTCTTCATAATTACCACTATAACCAGCTGCACATATCAAAGCCAATCATTATTATAAAACTCCCGATAATTTTTTCTACCAAACGCACACACCATACATGGTGAAGTTCTTAACAGAGTAGAATAAAAGTGCTTAACTCTTGTGATTTATTTACTTGTTTGCAATAAATTTGCAGTAGATATAAATTTGAATTTGTTCTTGGAAGGCACAAACAAGCACAGTGTTTTTCTGGATTTTTTTTGACACACTATGCAGGTACTCCAATAGACTTTAACTGATGTCAATTTATTTATTTATTTTATTTGAGTGAGTGCAAAGAATCCTATCAAAAGTGAGGTTTGTGTAGTATGTATTATATTATTCTTCTTAATATAGGTGTTTCCTCTCCTGCTAAGTCATGCATTTTGTTTTTTTTTTTTTATAAATTTGAGCATGTTCCCTGGTGAGTGTCTACTCCCTCAGAGTAAACAATAACCAAGGTGCTCAAAAACTGGATTTGTGGGGTCCATCGATGAAAAGAACACTAAGTTGTGCTTGCAGTTTTATAGAAGCATACTTATGGGTGATACTAGCTGAGTAATTTACACGTGTATATAAAGGGACAGGGTGGCCCGTTTTTAACAAACATGGAGCAGATGGGATGTGACTCATGAACTATACATGCAACACTGACAAATTTCAGACCATGATGACTCTTCCAACAGTGTTTCCTTAAATATGGAAATGCGTACTCTTAGAATGCTACTAGGAAATCTTTGTACACTAAAGTTATGATCTGCTTGACCTTTGCAGCTAGGTTTGTCTGTGTAATAATTTAATAACGTCTTAAGTGAGGACCTGCTTCAACATCACCCAGATAATAAGTGAAAAGTTGAGGCAAAGGCCTTAAGCACATAGAATTTAGAATTGTTGTTCAAACTGATATCTAGGAGATGCAACTATCATAGTCAGAAGAAATTAACAGGGAGATCATTATAACCAAAAGGCCAGTAACTGAAGATTAGGAACACGTGCATGTGTCAGTAGTTGCAACTGACTGCAGTAACATATACGAAAGGGTAGACTTTAACAGGGATTCAATGGGTGAAAGGGTGTGACCTTTGACAGTGAACACTGAATATTGGTCTGGGAGATGGGGTAGGATCAAAAAAAAGGATAATTAGATGGGTATTCATAAATATACACCAGCCTTGACTGGTCTAGCCCTCCTTGAGAGGGGAGAAGCAGTCTAGGGCAGGGACTGACAAGGTGTAATGGCTGTAAGATGCAGTACCCTTGCACTTCATATGATTCCTGTGATTATTTGTCTTGTGGCCTATATTACAATTACTTTTATGGCACTATGTCGTTTTTGGCTCAAAACGTGATTTTATAGTTGTGCATTTTTTTTCATATTTCCTGACTAAAAAGAACCTTCCAAAGGGTCACCAAATGACCACAGATTAAACTTTACAAATATGGTATAACAGCATTGAATTTTAGTATAATTAGGAAAAAGTCTTCACCTAGAAAGACTAATTAAATGCAGACACATAACTTTGACAGTTATTAATAGGTTGGGATGAAATTTTCAAAATTTCATTTTATGGGTCTAAGTCATAAAAAAATGAGATTCCACTGTGAGATGATATTTAGTTATTCACTTATTTATATTTGTTTACCAGGTAGTATACTGATCTCAATGGACCATTTGCAGGTACAGCCCAGGTGAATAAGATCACATAAGAAATGAAGAAAAAATATGTCTGAATACAAGGTTGTGGTATAAAATATATACATATTTACAGATGCAATTTCACATATTAAAAACATGATTTCTCACCACTGGGGGAAATGAGCAAGAATAGTTCATTTGTTTATGAGGCAAGGTCCCACTACCAGCATTCTGCAAGTTTGGCATAAAAATGATGAAGGTAAGTAAAAAATGTTAACCAAATCAAATGCAGGGTCATAACTTTCATAGGTTCATAGGTGGGTACTAGGCTACTGGCACTAGGGCCTATATAAGCCTAGCCAAATGGTACCCTGGCTTTTGCCACCCAAGAAAATTATTTTCCTGTGCCCCTGTCAAGCAGAGCCACAGAAGTGATCCCTGGGGTGAATTTCCTATCTCCCATCCAATCATCAAGATTTTTCTTGAAGAGTGCTAATGAGGAGCTTTGTTTGATATAGATGGGTAGTTTGTTCCAGAGTATGGGAAGTCTTTGAGACAGGAATCCATCCCTCCAGCATGCTCTGTTTATTGTGGTGACAAGGTTTAGGTCCCTAGAGCATGTAGCTCGGAGGGATTGGGATTTCTTTACGTGGAGCATGTCCAATAGCTCTGGATTTGTCATAGCTTTGTATGTTAGGCAGAGATCACCTCTAGGAGTAGGCGATATGCGACAGAGTAAAGCTGGAGTTTTTTGAGACGGTCTGCATAGGGCATCTGTTTGATGCCAGTAATCCTCTTTGTGAAGTATTTCTGTGGCCTTTCCAGTTGTTGTAGATGTCTTGTGAAGTAAATACCAAAAGGGGCGTTGTACTCTATAATGGGTCTAATGAGTGATGAGTAGAGGGGAACAATGACCTCTTTTTTCCTGGATGAGAAACCTTTTGTGATGAGGTGTGCCATGTAGAAGGATTTCCTGACAAATGTGGCGATGTGATTTTCAAAGGAGAGACTACTGTCCACCTGTGTCCCAAGGTCTCTAATCACACTTTCGGTGTTAAGTAGACTACCACCTATGTGGTAGTTCATGGGTACAGAGTTTTTACCAAAAGGGATGACAATGCACTTTTTGGCATTGAGCTTGAGGCCATGGCTTTGCCACCAGGCATCTGTCTCAGTGAGGCCCTTTTGTAGGATGTCCACATTGTTAGGAGATTTGATTGTGGCTCCTAGTTTGTAGTTATCTGCGAACTTTGTTAGCCAAAGACCTTCTGTGTTAGCCTGTACTTCAGAGAAGTAGATACCAAACAGGAGAGGACCTAGGACTGAACCCTGTGGTACTCCACTTGTCACTGGTCTGAAGTTGGATTTAGAGTCTGCTACTTTCACAGTGTGGGTTCGGTCAGTAAGCCAGTTGGCAACCCATCTTGTGACATAGGGATTTATACCTAATTTAGTGAGTTTGTCTATAATTCCAGAGTGGGGGATGGTGTTGAAAGTCTTGGCGAGATCTAGATAGGCTGTGTGTACCACCTTACCCTCATCTATGGCTTTGGTAACCGCTTCAAAGAAGTCTATCAGGTTTAGGAAACATGATCTGCCTTTTACAAACCCGAACTGGGTAGGGTCCAGAGTTTGGAGATTACCAATGTCATTGTTTATAAGTTCCATGATTATACACTCCATAGCCTTGCAGACCAGGCTCATCAGGCTAATGGGGTGGTAGTTCCCGGGGTCCGTGGGGGCTCCCCCTTTGTGGAGTGGGATAACCATTGCTGTGCACCATTCAGTGGGCACAAAGCCTGAGGTGAGGCTATGATTGAACATGGTACTTAGGTGGAGTGCCAGTTTGTTCTGTAGTTCATGTAGAGCGCAGTCTGGGATGTTGTCAGGTCCCATGGATGCTGTGTTCTTGGCTTTGGATAGTGTGTTTTTTACCTGTGCAGCCGTGATTATAGGTACTTTGCATTCTTCTGGTATAGAGATGGGCCCTTTAGGGGATGAGAGAAGGGTAAAGTTAGCACTGAACCTATCTGCCAGGATGTTGGCAATATCAGTTGGTTCTGTATATTTAGTGCCATTGTGCTGTAACTCAGAGCAGATCTGAGTGTTGCCATTGAGATTCTTGACATAGCTATAGAATGCTTTGTGGTTGTCTTTAGAATCAGTGGCAATTTTGTTTAAGTAACTAGCTTTGCAGGATTTTATGAGGGATCTCAGCTTCTTACTGAGGCTGACCATGGAGTTCCTCCAATCATGGGATTTTACTCTTTTTTGCAACAGTTTCCTTCTTCTATTGTAGAGTTTGTTTATAGCAGGGGACCACCAGATTGACTTCCTTTTTTTGGAGGATAGCATCTTGGTTCTGTTAGGGATTGCATGAACCATGCACTCGTGTAAGTGCTTATAAAGTGCAATGTATAGGATTCAGCAGTCGTATTTCTACTGTCCGTCAGCATGGGTGTCATGAAGTTTGCCACTTCTGTCTTAAGAAGCATGAAGTTGGCTTTGGAGAAATTTTTTATGGTGGTTACCCTAATGGGGTGTGGGGCTGGGATGTGGATGTCTAGGGTGATTTGCTTGTGGTCGGATCTGACCAACGAGGAATTGACCTCTGGTGTGGAACACTGGTTGCCCATGTTGGTAATGACCAGGTCTAGGATATTGCTGCCCCTGGTGGGGGTGTGGATAAGTTGATCCAAGGCATTAGAATTTATGAATTCTATAAAGCGTTGAGCACAAGAGTTGGTACATGAGTAGTTTTCCCAGTTAATGGTGGGGTAGTTGAAATTGCCCATTATTAGGGTGTTAGGTAGTTCCCTAATATTTTCCAGTGTATCAAGAAATGAGGAGTGGGAATCCTGGGGTATGGTGGGGGATCTGTAGCAAGCTACAATTTGCATTGCAGTCTTGCCCAGAGTTAGTTGCACTTGGATAATTTCAAATGCATTATGCTGAGCAACTAGCCTGGAGGTGTGGATATCCTTAATGAATATTGACACGCCTCCGCCTTTAGTGCTTCGGTCCAAGTTAGGTGGCCAAAAGGTGTGGTATGAATTATAGCCTGGTAATGCAGGGGTGCTCTCTGGAGCCTTGAACCAGGTCTCTGTCACTGCACAGATGTTGATGTTCTCCATTTTAAGGAGTGCCTCGAGTGAGTGCATTTTGAGGTTTAGACTTCTAGCATTGAGTAGCATTACCCTCAGATTTTGCTTGCTTGTATCTGTTACGATGGTGAATTTGTCATTTGAATCTTGCCTAAAAAATGCACTATAGGGGTGGCAAGAGCCTTAGCCAGTATCCGGAATCCCAAGGGTGATAGGTGCAGGCCATCTCTGGCAAAGCATCGTGGTTTGTCGATCATGTCATCCCAGGCAGACAGATACTGGATCCCCTTAAAATGACACCAGAAGCTTAGAAATATCACTCGGAAAATATTTAAAGCATTTACCTTTGAGAGGATAGGTCAAGAGATCTGAAATGTCCTTGTTTAATTTCATATAAATATGCAAATATCCAGTCACTTTGCAAAAATATTTCTGCAATGAAGTTTGCATACCTAATGTGGAAATGACCCACACATGCTAGCTTGGTAATCTGGTGTCAGAATGCTAAAAAGTTAAGTAAATGGTATTTGTTCCCATTGCAGATAATAAAAAAAAAAGTTGTTGTTGTTGTTCCTTTGGCTTTTCCCGGTTAGGGGTCGCCACAGCGGAACTCCGGTCCTCTAATGATTGGCAGTAGATTTTCATGGTGCCGAGGTGCTAGCTGGACGCCCAACCTTCAATGAAGGTACGCCCATTCACGCATGTCTTTCAAACACCACCCAACCATGGGGAGGACATGCAGACTCCACACAGAAGGCGCTCCAGCCGAGAATCGAACAGGAGAACCTCTTGCTGCGAGGTGACAACGCTACCGCTGCAATTTACTGATAATAAATGCTGAGTTGCTCTACCAATTATCTGTAGCAATATGATGGTAGAAACTGAGAAGAGTCAAGTATGTTTAGAATACAGCAAATAAACATTTTGTAATAATTGAGTGGTATTTTTCATTCACAGGCTGTATCAGTGTCAAGAAGTAAAAGATCAAGCTGAGTACTGCACTTTACTTCCTTATTGTGGTCTATTCATTGAAAATGTCATGATAAATGTATGAATCCAGTCCAAAGACAAATACACACACACAGACATACATACACAAACACACATACACACACACACACACACACACACACACACACACACACACACACACACACACACACACACACACACACACACAGACACACACACACACACACACACACACACACACACACACATTAAAGAAAATAGAGGGAAAAGGTGTTTTGGATATAAATCAGAATGAATAATATTAAACAGTGAAGATAAGTCATATAAATAAAAATGAAGCAGTGTGCAGTGAAAGAAAGACTTAACTAAAGGAAGCTTTGTATCTGTAGCTATGTTATAACAGTATAGATAACTACAAAGGCAGATCAAGAGATAAATGCAGATTTAATCATAAAGCACAGCTACCACTGTTTAAGAAAGAATGGCCAGCAGGACAGCCATATAATTCATTTTAAAACTAGTGCTCATTTATTTTGCACACAGTACTACAATATGTGGATTGATTTTTTGCACCCTGTTGAATATCACAACATGTTATTGTCTTTAAGAACCTTGCAAGCTGAAGATCTCCTGATGCTAAAAACTTGCATTCAGGGAAGTACATTTAGACTACTGCATTTATCTTACCATGTGTAAGCCGCGGTGGTGCAGCGGTAGTGTTGTTGCCTCACAGCAAGAGGCTCTCCCATTCAATTCTCGGCTGGAGCGCATTCTGTGTGGAGCCTGCATGTCCTCCCCATGGTCAAGTGGCATTCGAAAGACATGGGTAGAATAGGCGTGCCTTTGCTGAAGGTTGGACGTCAAGCTGGCACCTCTGCACCCGTAAAAAATCTACTGCCAATCATTAGCGGACCGGTGTTAAGCTGTGGCAACCCCTAACCGGGAAAAGCCGAAAGAAGAACAACAATTTATCTTACCATGTAAATCAGTTTTGTTTTTTAAACTTGGTGTTTTTTGAGCTGCCCACCCCTATTGTATATTTGGCCTTGAAAGCTCCTCCCAGTTTTATCCCCTCTGATCATTTTACTAGGCACTGACAGATCATACTTGGAAGGACCCCCTTAAACTGTTAACTATTGAGTAAGCCTGTTTCACACATTTCCTAGCTTTTATTACATGTTTAAGATGCACTTACAGTCACCTTCATTTTGATACATTTAGTTCTACATTTTCTGCTACTTGTCTCATGTTGTATCAAAAGTACAGTTTTTCTGGTGCCATTGACTTGTAGTTAAACTCATAGTGGTGGGAATGCTATTACACAGGACCAACTCCTGGATGCTCTCTCAAAAGACAAAAATACTGCATCTATGGGTCCTGACAATATCCCTGGTAGTATTCTGAATAGCATGAAGCATTACTTATTCATGTCCCTAACAGCATTGTTCAACCTTAGCCTCCAAACGGGGTTCATACCAAATGAATGGAGGACAGCAACAGTCATACCCTGTGCAAGGGAGGGCCATCCACCGACCTGGGCAACTACTGACCAGACTCGTATATAAAGCCATGGAAAGACTTTTTGTGGAATTAATAATACTTAATAATGACATAGGAAATCTCTATTCACTGGAGCATTCCCAGTTTGATTTCATCAAAGGCGGGTCATACTTGCTTAACATACTGCACTTTTTTAGGGAGTCAGCAAAACAGTAGATGAAGACAAGATGGTACACCTACCTAGACCTGGTCAGAGCTTTTGACACAATCCCCTGCTCAGGCAATGTAGAAAAGCTTACTAAATTAGGAATAAACTTCTGCAGCATCCACTAGAGTGACAAGTAGCTCACAGATAGAACACAGGAACTCAAGATAAGGGAAGCTACCTCCACAAAAAATAGTCACCATTACAGTCCCACAGGGTTCAATGCTGAGACCGCGCCTCTTTGACTTCTACTTCTTCTAATACTTAGTCAAACACTCTGCTTGTGCTGTGCTGATGAGGTCATAACAAGGCCGAAATATGCATATCCACAGCTAGTGGGGTTTGGCTTTATTGGCCTGAAATTGTCCATTAAAACAACAGAACAAGTCATGGACATTCAGAATCACCAATTAGCTGATACACCTGATTTTCATAAGGATCATTTGTATATATCCCATGTGCCTCTTATACAAGAGGTTTGGGAGGTCACTCTGTGGAAGTTCTAGCTTTGCTGGAGGTTTCATTTTGTTTTTACTGATTGGTTTTTCAGTGACCTTCTCACTCATTGTTTTAGTTTGTTGTTTCCAATATAGATTATAAAAAGCAATGGATATGAACTCATTTTGTAGATGGCATCTTGAACAAGATACCAAATCTGTAGGCTAACATCTCATTTTTTTCATATTCCACATCATTTTGGTCAGTTCTCATGTCAGTGACTAAATGTCACCAAGACAAAGGAACTACCAATTTATTTATTTATTTATTAACATTTGATTATTGGGGGAAGTCCAACTGGGTAGGAGCCCAGTTTTTAGGGGAAGCCTGGGGAAAAAGCTCTGAAGTATTACAAAACATTTTAAGAATAATTGTTTGGCAGTCATTAAAAATAATGCAAAAGACAAATACAGATTAAATAATTATACCAAGTTAGAAATAATATGAAAACATTGGTTAAGAGTAGACACAAGTTTTATGACAATGATTTAACAGATAAATTTAGCTTGTTTATAGAGAAATTAAAGGTAGGTTGGTATAATACAAACAGGAACTGCAATATGAAGTGAGAGAAAGGCAAGCTTATGGTACATTTAGAGAAAAAGCCTGGAGAGAGAAATTGATAGAAGTAAGGAAGTGAGTGAAGAAGGGAGAATAAGGAGATTTAAGATGAGAACAGGTATTTGTCCACATTTAGAAATACAGCTTATCCTGGGGTGCAGCAAAAACAGAGCCAGATTTTGGCTAGGAAGTCTTTCAGAATGGTTTTGAAGGATGGGAGGGAGTGTATTGACCTGATAAGTAGAGATAAGGAGTTCCAGGCCTTAGCAACATAGTACGAGTACAAACAATGCCCAGAAGATTTGAAAGGTTTGTGGACAGACAGAAGCTTTTCGTCATTGGATCATAATGACCAACTAGGAACATAGCTGTGTAGCATGTTATTTAGAGCTGGACAAGCAAATGGATTCTGGATAATTTTATAGCTGGAAAGAAGCTGTATATATGTTAGCTGACGGGGTAGTTCTAACCAATTTAGGCTTTTAAGTGCTATAAAATGGTAGGTTCTGAAAGCGGTATTTGCTGCAAATTTAGTAACTTTGTTATAGGATTGCTCAAGAACTGATTTTTGTGATGCATGAAGGTTAGTAAGGATGGGAGCACCATAAAGATGTGTGGGGAGGAGATAAGTAGTGGCAAGTGCAGTTTTAGTTGCATCAGTGAGAAAGTTTTTGGCTCTATAAAGCAGCCCTTATTTTTAATGTGTTTTTCTTATGCAATTTTGTATATGCAGGTTGAATTTAAGATTATCATTCACTATCACCCCTAATAATTTACGATAAGTGACTTCAATGGTTGTATTATCAAGAGAGAGGATTTAAAATTTTCTTTTTTCATGGGAGAGGGATTTAGGGAAAAGGGTTGAGCATGAGTTGTGAGTTACAAAGCCATATTTTAGTTGCTGTTAAAGCTTCCTGATTATTTTTTTGGAGATGTGTCACTTCAGATGTGCAAATAAGTGTTGAGTCATCTGTATACTGTATTAGGGAGGCCGGTTGTGTGGATATGTGGAGGGTGTTGTGAGAATATTAAAGAGAAAGGGACCAAGGATAGAGCCTTGTGGTACACTGGTGGTGACTGGGAGGTATATAGAGAGAGGGTAGAGTACCATTTTACTGACTGATGCCTAATGGATAGGTAGCTTTTGAACCATAAGGAAGATTACCATTTTACTGACTGATACCTAATGGATAGGTAGATTTTGAACCATAAAAGGGTGGGCTGAAAGAGACATAATGAGGACATTCAAAGTAGAATTCTGGATGGTTAAAGGAGGAGATTCTAAGCCTGTAAGGTCAAACCTTCCAGCAATACATAAGAGCAATACTTTCATCTACAATGATATTGAACTCATACTTGTTAATTATGATTAAATCCAACATAGTTTTATCTGAAAAGGGATAACATCCTACTAGAAATCATGCGGAAAATAGTAGACTATCAGATGTTTATTCTTTCACAGTATTATACATTCTTAATGCAATCTTCATGGAAAGCCTTGTGGGTTTCTTAGGCTCTACAAAAAGGTTTTTGTTAAAATTTGTATAATGAGGGGAAAAGTTCCAAGTAGGCTAGAGAAAACTGGTGCAGTCAGTTAGATTTGGCAGTTAAGCTGTACTAGATATGGTGACATACCATAGATGCGGCCAAATTAAGGTTGCGGTATCTATTTTTTCATAAGGCTGTGATACTTATTAGATGTGTCTCCTATTTTCATTTCTGGGAGCTGAGAAAGAGATTTTTTTCTTGTTTGTTGGATAGAGATATACCTCTGAAAGTATATAGATTTTCATCAAGCCAAATTTAAAGTATATATTAAGGGCATTCCACAATGCAGTCTTGTCTCCTGGAATTCATTTTAATAAAAGTTGAAAGATCATAGTGTAAAGCTGAGCCAAGATTTAGAGCATGGCTGTGAAATAATTCCCGAATGAAAACTTGCGATCACTTGATCAATAAAGGAGATATTATTTCCCAGGATAGATTCTGAGCCCTCATGTTATAACTCCTGGGGAGCAGTACATTTTTTTCCAAATGAAATATGTTTAATGGAGTAATGTCTCATAAGCATTACGTATTTTTCTATCATATGTTGCAATAAATGACAGATCTGATTGGCTGATCTTTGACTGACATAGGCAAATTGATATGCTTATACAGATATTCTACGAATTTCTTCTTTTAAATGTTGTAGAATGATAGTAGATATATCTTTTAATGGGGAGCCAAGTATTATAAAAAGAAAAGGATTCAGTTTGGCATTAGGGCCCTTGGTACAAGGGTCTATATTAAATAATCGAAAGTTGAATTGACCAAACAGTATTGCCATTGAAAATACCATTCAGCGAATTCACTCCTCTGGAGGGGCTGCACCTCCCACTCCCACCCCCACCCCCCGCTAATTTTATATATATATATATATATATATATATATATATATATATATATATATATATATGGGTTCATGTCAGTACACCGACAAGTCGGGATATCGACATTCACTCCACCGACACATGAAATAATCGAAACCACAAACACGGACATTTAACAGGTAAGAGGTTTACATTTCGCTAATCATGCCTACCACACATGCATAACACTGCCACACTTACTAAAACATGGTAGGCATGATTAGCGAAATTAAAACTCTTACCTGTTAAATGTCCGTGTTTGCGGTTTAGATTATTTCATGTGTCGGTGGAGTGAATGTCGATATCCCGACTTGTCGGTGTACTGACATGAACCCATATATATATATACCAACTCCAAGATCACACTACAGTGAGAAAAGGGCAAATTTTCAGATCTTCACTGTACTGCAATCGCAATATTCAGAATTTGCTGAACAGCATTTTCAATGGAAATACGGTTTGGTGAATTCAACTTTTGATTATTTAATATAGACCCTTGGTACAATTATACCATCCTCCAAGAGGATGAGAAATTTGTAAAGACTCATTTGAAATCCCATCAGGGTAACAGACTTTATTGATTTTAAGCACTGGGACAATTTGTCAGATTTGATTTTTCTCTCATTTTATTTTTAAACATCCTTTTATTGACATATGTAATCTTAAATCTTGTTTTTCCTTCATCTCAAGCAGTAGTATACTTATTAGAGGGTCTATGTCAGAAAAACGAAAGATCAATATTTCGAATGCTCATATGAGCGAATATTCCAGAACTCAAAATTGTTATTGTGGGGGGGGTTGCACCCCCCCACACACACACCCCGTTAAATATATATTCCAACTCCAAGATCGCAATATTGAGGTTTGAAATATTCGCTCATGTGAGCGCTCGATATTTCAAACATTTGTCGTTCTAAAGTAGACCCTTATTAGAGAAGAAATTAGCCCAGCTGTACCCAGTTACATACTAAACTCCTACATGTCTTTTTATTCAAATGTATTGGAATAAGCCTCCAATACATTCTTGAATCTTTATTTTGTTTTATAGCTAACAACATTGACTCCCATTTTTCTCTATATCATTTATTTTCTTTATCTTTATGATTATGTTATATTATTTTGGTTTCCTTTAGTAAATTGTATTATTTGATACCTGCGAACCAGGTCATTAGTGTCCTCAATCTACATTCCTTTTCTTTGTATTCTTAATTAAACCCCATTTTATTTAGTTTTCTTTACTTGATTTGATAATGTAATATATTTTACATTATTTATATAAGTTCTATAATTCTCCGCGGTGGTGGTGCTGCAGTAGCGTTGTCGCCTCACAGTAAGACGCTGTCCGGTTTGACTCTCAGTTACAGCGTCTTCTGCGTGGAGACATGCATGAATGGGCGTACCTTCATTGAAGGTTGTGCGTCAGGGCTGGCAACTCGGTACGTAAAAATCAGCCGCCAATCATTAGCGGACCGGAGTTCCGCTGTGGCGACCCCTAACCGGGAAAAGCCGAAAGTCACAACAACAACAACATTTAAGTTCTATAATAATCTTTCCTATGCTTTACACAGTTTTTTCCTATAGCTATATCTAGTTCACTGTATATATGTATGTAGTCACTTTCAGTTCAATAATGCATCTGTTATGTTAATGAATTTTCCTTGTTTGAATCTGCTACCAAATAATCTAGAACTGTTTCCCCTTTATTGAAAATATAAGTATATGCGCCATTTTCTCTTGTTCCACCATTTAATATATGCAAACCATACTTCTCAACTATATTTAGTAAGACTTTATGATTTTTGTTCATAAATGAATCTTGCAATTGTTTACCATTGGTGTTGTTCCTGTGTCCCACATATGAATAATATGGTCCTCTTCATGTCCCTGCCCAAGTAGCTGACACACACACTCTTGGAGATTTGTTTTACACAAGCACACACGCACACACACACACACACACACACACACACACACACACACACACACACACACACACACACACACACAAGGCTGGCACAGGTTTACTAGCTATGCACCCTTCTGCCCAGACTATAAGATAGTTACTACTGACACTAGAACCCCTTATCAGCTACTTTAAGGCCTTTAACAAAGGGTGTCTAATCTTACTGTGTAATATTAATACTAATACAAATGGTAGTTTGACCAAGAGCAAGGCTATTAGGAGTGGCTCACACAGTGTCACCAAATAAATATGCAAGCACTCTCAAAACTTAAATATCTATACACAGATCAGTCACAATGAAAGGTTTAAATATATTTAATAATAAATGATAAAATAACAAGACAATGCTAAATATATATTCTCAGTGACATCAGAGTTCAAAACCACAGGAGATACTTAAACTACATTGCAAAACAGTCTCAAATAACTAAAGAAAAATATCAAAATTACAGATGATAAACAGGTCATCCAGGAAATGTAGATATAACTCACAAGGGTAGAACATCTTGTTCCCAAAAATAAATTTATTTTCCCAATAGGCAGTAATGATGTTGGCATAAATGGGGGGGGGGGGGCAAGGGGACTTTTGATTGAACAATTGCTTATTGACTTTAAACTATATCTGAGACATTTGAATTTGAAACTCTGGTTTAACAATAAGCGTTTGGAACATGATGTGGCTATTTTAAAGAGGAGTATCGCCTTTAACCCCCCTTTTGCTTTTGCATTGCTGCTGTTTGAAAAACTGTGTGAATTTGATTTTCATGCTATTTTGTAGAGTGAATATACTAATGTTAATTTCAATTTGAATGTAGATTAATTTAATTTACTGACAATATTGTGCAACAATAAAAGCATCAGAGTTATAAAACCTGATAAGGGGGGAGGGGTGGTAGTTATGGAATATGAGGATTATATAAACAAGATACATGAATTTTTTTTAACTATGATCGCTACGAACTAGCATCTTTAAATTTCATACACATCTCGTACTCCAAGATTGATTTGGCATTACAGGATATGTTGTACCAGGGGAAATTAGTTATGATGAATGGTCATTTTTACATTGTGAATACCCTGAGGTCCCATCAATATTTCGACTCCCAAAAATTCATAAAGATCTGGTAAATCCCCCAATGAGGCCCACAGTAAACGTGTCTAGATGTAACATATATCCACTTGCTAAGTATATTGATATTACACTAACAAATATATTGGATAGTTTTTCACACATTTGCAAAGATTCATGGGATTTTCTTTTGAAACTAAGGGAGATGAGGTACACAGAAGACCTTTCTTTGGGTACAGTTGACATTGTGAATGTATTCAACATCATTCCCCATGAACAAGGGTTACTTTGGTTTCATGATTTCTTAGTGGAATTTACAGGCCTTAGTAATTGTAGATTTATACAATGGTCACCATAATGGAGATGGTATTGAAAAACAATTTTGTCTATTTGGATGGACAATACTTTTTACAGAAAAATGTGTAGCAATGGGGGCAGTTTGCACCCCTATTTATGCCAACATCATTATGGCCTATTGGGAAAAGAAGTTTAGTTTTGGGAATGAGATTTTCTACCCCTGTGAGTTATATCTAAGTTTCCTGGATGACATGTTTATCATCTGGAAACACACATTAGGGGACTTCAAGTTGTTTGTTGAACATATGAACAACAATACCCCTATTTTTTTTAAATGTACTCAAACTTTTGATACAATGAAAATCAATTTTTTGGATGTTCAGGTTTCAAAAGATGGAGAAAAAGGGAAGTTCATCAGTAACATTTATAGGAAACCAACATACTGCAACAGTATACTTCATTTTGACAGTAGCCACCCTGGGCACCAGAAGAAGGCCATCATTAAAGGGCAATATGTTAGACTAACTAGGTTAATCTCAGAAGATGAAATTTATCAGAGGGAAGCCTTGATGTTGGTCGATCTGCTTAAAGCTAGAGGATATCCTTGCACATTAATAGAATGGGTGAAAGTGGAGGTTGAGAATAAAAGAATATATGGTTATTTTAAACCTTTACTTAGAATGCAGACAGGAACGGAAATGATTCAGTTTTCTACTAAGGTTGGAAATGAGAAAGATTTCTCTCATCCCTTTGTATTGACATACAATGGTGTGTAGAGCAAATTAAAGAGATTTAAAAAAAATTGTCACATTTTTTTCATGCTTTGGGGGTTACAGTGATATCATGGGGGAGGGCCCATGAATAGTGTATAGAAGAGGTAATATTATCAAGAACCTTCCGGAACAGATGAATACAAACAGGGCCTGTACACAGAAGGATAGGATAGATGTGTGTTTTGTAAACCATGTAAATATATCCAGGTGGGACACATGATCTTGGGCAACAACATCGAGTTAAGGAGACATTTGTATTGTGATTATAACATCTATGCTATGGTGTATTTGGCAAGGTGTCAAAATTGTCCCTGTTTTTATGTGGGAAAGACTCAAATAAAGTTTTGTGAAAGGATTTATGAACACGAGCTGAATATAAAAAAACAGGCAACCAGCAGTGCTGTAGCGAAGAATGCTTTGAAATTTCCTGGCCACAAATTTTTATTCAGAAGGATAGACACAGTAAAAGAAAACCCTAGAGGGGGGCCCTGGAAAGTATTACTTGAAGGTAAGGAATTCTGTTGGCAAGTTAAACTGAATACCTATAGTCCCCCAGGTTTAAATGAGAATCTGTCAATGAGGAGTATCTTGAAACTTCTTTCAATGAAAGTGTGATTTAATATAATGTTATATGATTTTTGTTTATTATTATTTTCATTATAATTTGAAAGAATGTTACATGTTTTTAGCACTATGGGAACTTATCCCCTTTCTTAGAACTGGATGTTTGGGATTAATTGGAATGTTAATAAGTGACTATTTTTTATTGGATAAGGGTGAGCATGTGATTGTTATTAAGGATATTTAAACGTGGTCAATGTTTTATATGTGTTTCTGAAGAAGTCTTTGTTATAAACTGGATGAAAGCCTAAAAGCAAACCTATTAAATTTGGACTATTTTGGTTCAACAAGTGGTTGGTGAAGTCTGTGCTGCCTCCGTTTTCCATTGCTCATCTTAATGTGCAATGGTTCTGTTTTGGGGTTCCCAGTTTTTAAGTGCAATATCTAAAATAAGCTTTACTATATTCCTGACTGTATCTAAGAGAGTTAAACTGTTTCCTAGAAACTTACTTCATTAGATCAAGGCAGATTTGGTGAGTGGATCTTGTTGTCAGGTCCAAGACATAATGCAGAATGCTCTGTCTCACTAAGAGACTTCTCAAATTAGTATCTAAAATATTACTGCTGGGATAGCTTGCAGAATGACATCATTTATGGTCACCTGACTTCTAGTTCCCAGGCCAAAACCCCCATTGCTAGAAGCTGGCAGCATTTAATATCTACCTGTAAAAAATATACAGACAAGGGCTTTTCCTCAGATCTTTGGCAGATGCTGGAAGCATAAAACAACTGTATTCCTTCATGCTTCCAAAAGTAGCAATTAGTTCACTCCAAGGACAATACTGAAAGCTTCCTAGCACAGACACTGTGTCTATAGCTGCATTAAAAACTTGAGAGGTAGTCTCTTTATTGTGTCCTATAAAGTAATTTAATTTCACATATTTTTCTAATGTTTACTAGACTGAGGTTAACCTCATGTGTTCCAGAATCCACTGTTAAAATGTATACATTTAAACAATTACAATAGTGTATGTACATTTCTGTTCTCTTCCAGTAGGGCAAACTGTGGTTACATTTCAAACAGCACTTTGCAAATACTTTTTCAACACACACATCTGTACAAGCAGTTTGATATACATGTGACATACCGTTTTAATACATTTATAATACAAGCATCCTGTATTAATCATGTTGATATTCACCAATGATATATAATTATTTACAAAATTCCAGATAGCTGTCCTGGCAATATCTCCTTTTATGGGAAAAAAAACACACTAAAAACCTCAGAATTTGGCCAGCAGAAAAACCGAGACCAAGAAGCCCACAAGCTGCAGTAGAAATACACAAGATGTGTTTAATTTTAAGCGTTTTTCGTTGCTCAAATGAAGCAACTTCTTCAGAAATAAACACACATTTTTCCAACAATGCTATATAAATAATTAATACAGTCACATGATAAATAAATCAATTAAGGTTCAATTAAGTAAATACATTCAAATTAAATCAGCCTCACAAGTAATTTAAAGTTACATATATTAACAGGTCCTAAAATTCCTGTCTATCAACTGTAAAATATAAAACTCACTTATAATAAATAAAAATATTATAAAAATCAATACTAATAGTGGTTTCAAAAGAATCCCTACCACACAAATCTCAAAAAAGAAATGAATTATTTAATATTCATCACACATCATAAGAAGTCGGAAATGATTACCGTTTTAGACTTCTGGGTTTCAACAAGCATCCAATGTTACAGGCATCATTTAGGCCAGGGAAAGAAAATGCATTGAGAAGGATTTGCCATGCAAGTTCACGTTCCTCTAAAAGTAAGGTAAAGGGACCCCCTCTCATATCTACTTGAATATGATCAATGACTTTAAACATGAATCAGGGTCCTTCACTGTAAACAAAATGTTTTGCCAAAGGGTTGTCAATTGTCTTCGTAGAGATTGCATAAGTGTGTTCATAAACTCTGTCCCGCAGTCTACGCTCGGTTTTACCCACGTAGAATGCTGGACAGCATACACACTTAGCCACATACACAACAAGTTTGGAATTACAATTAAGTTTGAATTTAATATTAAATTTGTCGTCATTAATAGAAAATGTATTGCCAACCTCAATAAATCTACACATCCTGCAATTACCACACATATTAATTCCTGTATTTCTAACTAAATTCCAGTTACTTCAACTTTCAAGAAGGTTCTTAAGGTTATAACCTCTCCTAAAAATTATATTGGGTAGTGACCCTAATTTATCTAATAATGTACTGTCATTAGTGATAAACTGCCAATTTTTGTATAGGATGAATCTTACCATACAGCTGTCTGTACAAACGGTAGTGATGAAACCATCTTTAAAATTGGAATCTCCTGTTTGTATGGTTCCTTGTACTCTAGGTAGATCACTATCAGTGATAGACACATCTATATTCTTATCTATGTAGTTCGAATTGAGAATAGGAACCAGGAGTCCAGCCCTCCTTTTTTCAAAAACTTCACAAACTAAAGATTGAATTAGGCTACTAGAGTAACCTCGCTGTTGAAACATACAGCTCAAATGGTCACATTCTACTTGAAAATCAGATTCAAGTGTAGTCATCCTTGCTGTTCTAATCAATTGCCCCTTGACAATAGATCATTTCTGATGGAATGGATAGCAGTCTGAGAAATGAAGGAAGGAATTACAATACGTATGTTTCCTAAAAATCTTAGATACGTATCTGTTATTAATCCTATCCTTCGATAACTTAACATCTAAATAATCTATTGTGTCCTTGTGGAATGTTGCTGTAAATTTGAAAAACTCCATTGTGGTATTCAAGTAAGAAATGAAGGACTCAGCTTGTATATTATCGCCATTGAACAGGACGAATATATCGTCCAGAAATCGTGTGTACAAGATGAGGTTTGCCTTGTGGTGGGGAATGTTGAAAATAAGCATCCTCTCCCCGTATGCCATAACAAAATTGGAAAAACTGGCACCACAAGGTGACCCCATAGCTACACCTTGTTTTTTCAAGTAGAATTCTTGGTCGAACAAAAAATAGTTGTTCAGGATGATATCTAATAAGGATTCAACCAGAGTTATTTCATTCATTGTTGCTTTCTTAGATCTAAGTAAAAGACTAACCCATTCTATCCCTTCTAAGTGGGAGATTGAGGTATAAAGGTCTTTTACATCGATAGTTAAAAAATGATAACTATCATTGAATTCCACGTTGTTAATACTTTCTAAGAAGGACCATGAATCCTTACAAACCTGGGGTTCAGACAGAAGATAGTTCTTCAAAATAACATCAACAACCTTAGCACAGGGATATGTCATCGATCCCCTCCCATCAATCAATGGTCTCATTGGTGGATTCAACACATCTTTGTGAATTTTAGGTATACCAAACATCACTGGGGTTTTAGGCCAAGGCATAGACATGAAGTTAAGTGTATCAATGTCGATTGTCGCCTCTATGAATAAATCATTGAGGTAACCTTTTATTCGATTATAGGCAATATTAACTTCATTCAATGATGCCTTTGAGTATGCTTCATCGTCTAACAATTTGTGCATTCTTTCTACATAATCCATCTGGTCAAATATAACTAGTCCCCCACCCTTATCGGTTTAACCACCAGTACCCGAGAAGTTCTCAAAGATTGTAACAATGAATATTCTTCTGAATTCATATTATATATTTTTTTAGATACGTAAGTATTCTGAGAATTCAAAAAGCATCTAAAATCTAATTCGCATACATGCTCGAACATCTTCAAGGTTGGGTGTACCGGGGGGTTAAAAGTACTAGGCACCCTCAATGTTTGGTTCCTGATGTTATCATTACCAAATAATAAATTTAAATTCAAATTCAACTTCCTAATGAAAAATTAGTATATGTAACTTTAAATTACTTGTGAGGCTGATTTAATTTGAATGTAGTTTCTTAATTGAACCTTAATTGATTTATTTATCATGTGACTGTATTCATTATTTATATAACATTGTTGGAAAAATGTGTGTTTATTTCTGAAGAAGTTGCTTCATTTGAGCAATGAAAAGCACTTAAAATTAAATGCATCTTGTGTATTTCTGCTGCAGCTTGTGGGCTTCTTGGTCTCGGTTTTTCTGCAGGCCAAATTCTGAGGTTTTTAATATCTCCTTTTATCACAAAGGTCTCCACAGATTATCAGATGTCCTTGTTCAGTCTCCTTCTGTAAATATATAATTGTGCTTTGATTTCCCCAAAATATTATTTTCTCCTGTGTGTTTTGTTTTCTGATGAGGCAAATATACATAAGTGAGACTGAATTTATTTTACCCATGCACTACTTGTATAACATTGTTATACTTACATTGTGATACATTATCTGTATCACAATGTATGTCTTTGATTTCTCAAAAATTTTCATTTGCAATCCACTGATTATTTTCATGAAGGTCACCAGGCCCCCTTTAGCTCTGTCAAAAGTTATTTCTCTTTGAGCCTTTCTTTTATAGACATCTTATCTCTTCATCTTTATTTCATTTGTACTGATATCAAAGTTTCCTGGAATTTTATATTTCAAAATTGTTTCCATACTTTAAAAAATATTTTCTTATAATTTCCTTTTAATTTGTGTCATATTCTATGATTCCTTTTTTAATGTCCCGTTCCCAGTACTGAGTCAACTGTCAAAAATAACTTTCCTCTCAACATACACACATATATTCCTATATCAGCAAATGTCTTTACTTCTTTATTTTATTTATTTATTTGACATTTGTTAACCAGGTTAGTCCAACTGAGCCACAGGCCCATTTTCAGTGGAGACCCAAGGAGAAAAGCTCCAATTAGCTCACAATCTTGTAAAATTTAGAAACATAAACATGAACAGTTGTACTGAAGACATAACATGAAGAATATTAGCAAATGTTAACATCATTACATACTGTAGATGAGATAGAAATTAAAGTATCAATAAGATTGCAGAATTGGTTCAAGACATGAAATGCACTTAATGTATTTGACAGAGACATGGTGCTGATACAATTATTAAGTTGTATATTCAGAAATATATTTTGAATTTAAAATCAAGAAAAAAAATTATACAGAATTTCAAGATAGAGAGAAGAGGAGAAAGAAAGGGGGGATATAGATTAGATGAGTCGAGGATGAGTAAATGATAAAGTTGTTGTGTGGGGGTTAGACATGGGTAGAACCAAGTCCTTAGTAAATAGTTTTTAAGTTCATGCTTAAACAGGTATTTTTGGAAGATCTGTCTTATATTAAAAGGAACTGTTTTCCAGGCATGGGCTACAGAGTACTTTTAGAAGGATTTTCCAATATCCTTGTTAGGTTTGTAAATATCATGGAGGAGTTTGATGGTTGTATGAAGAAGACGATGGGGGTTGTAATAAGATACTAGGTTAGAGATGGAGGGGCTGGAAGAGGGGTCATTCAGGATTGACTGGGTAATGTGTAGTTGCTAAAGTAATAGTTGGTTAGGGAATTCGAGCCGTTGGATTGCTTTAAGGACGAGATAGTGATGGGAATTATAAGGGAGACTAGTGGCAAATCTGGCAATGTTATTATAAGTTTGTTCAAGTTTGGAGAGTAGATTAATTTGAGTATTGGTAAGAATAGGGGCTGCATACATAAGACAAGTTAATAGGAGAGACTGGGCTAGGGATATTTTGGAGGAAAGTGTAAGGAATTTCTGATTACAATAGAGAAGACCAAGTTTCTGTTGTGTTTTCTTTATATGATGTTGGATGAGTAAGTCATATTTTAATTCATCATCAATAATGATGCCTAGTAGTTTGGTATGGGGTTTGGGTTTAATGATGGTATTGTTGAGGGAGATGATGGAAAAAGAGGATTTGTGATGTACCAGTGTTTTAGAAAAGAAGAGAAGGAGTTTAGTTTCTTTAGGATTAAGTATGAGTTAATTGTCAGACAGCCATGTTTCAACAGAGGAAATGGAGTTCTGAGTTAGAGATAAGAGATAAGATATGCTATGTGCAGTGGTAGTAAGAGTAGACTTGTCAACATATTGGAAGAGTGTTGTGAGGTTACAGGCAGAATGTAGATTGTTAGTGAAAATATTGAACAATAGGGGGCCTAAGGTAGATCCTTGTGGAACACCAGTATTGGCAGGTTGGAAGGGGTAGAAGACAGTTTGTCAGTGAATGGATTGTTGCCTATCGGTGGGGTAACTTGAGAACCAGTTTAAGGAGGAAGTAGAGAGCTGGAGGTTGGAAAGTTTAGCTAGAAGTTTAGTGTGAGAGACAGTGTCAAAAGCTTTAGAGAGATCAATAAATAAACTGGAGACTAACATGTTGTTGTCCCAGGCCTCAGCTACTGTATGGGTAAAGGAAAGTAGTGGAGTGGAAGTGCTGTGGTGTTGGGTAGATGTTAGCAGGTTATTATCAAGCAGGTGTTTCTGTAGATGGGTGTGAATACACTTTTCCAGAATTTTGGAAATGGGGGACAGGATGGCAATAGGTCTACTATAGTTAGATGGATCAGTAGAGTTTCTGCCCTTATGAACAGGAATAGTTTAGAAAGATTTCCATAAATCAGGGACACAGGCTTCAGTAATGGAATGATTTATGAGTATGGAGATGGAGTAGGCAATGGATTCTGCCACAATTTTGAGAAAGAAGGCGGGCAGTTTATCAGCAAAGGGGGAGCAAGGTTTGAGTTTGGAAATGAGGGATTTGATGAAGGAGGTGAGGATAGGCTTGAAAGAGAAACTATTGAAGGGGGTCATGTTTGGGGTTGAAGGGCAATAGTGGAAGTATTACTATTTTGTGTATTGAGAGGAATTATGTTGGCAGCTAAAGGAGGGGAAACGGAGGTATTACTATTTTGTGTAAGTTTTTGGATTGTTTCAATGAAATAGTTGTTAAGGAGAGTGGCAGTTTCAGTAGCAGTATTCTGTGAGAAGGGGTTGGGAGTTGGAGGACTGCCAAGATAAAGAAGATGATTAATGAATTCCAGAATTTTTTTGGATTTTTATGTGGGTTACGTTGGTTGGAACAGAAGAAAGTTTTCTTGTCATTGTTAACATGTTTTGGACAGGTTTCTGAGCTCCTTATATCTTTGAAGTAGAACAGGGGACTTATTTTTGACCCAGGCTTTCCAAATACTGTCTCTTTTATGTATAATGGAGCAGGTATGTTTTGTGAGCTGGGGGCAGAGTTAGATTTTAATCTGATTTTTCTGATAGGTGTCATGGAGTTAAGTATGTCTAGGAATATTTTATTAAAAGATGTTACGGCCTCATTGAGAGGGAGGTGTTGAAGGAAAAAACATTTTACATTAGACAGAATGGTATTAAAAGTGTCAGGGTTGAATTGATTGAGTTTATAACAATCTCTATAGAGGTGGTCTTTAGTAGTATTTTGGAGAATGTATGGATAAAGGTTGGGGAGTGGTCATTAAGAGAGTTAGGAAGTGTGCTAGGGTTATGATAAAGGTTGGGATCTGAGGTGAGAATCCAATCCAGGCTAGGACCAGAGGTGGAGTTTTTGTTAGTATGAGTAGGGGAGGATATAAGTTGGTGGAAGTGGTGAATATTGAGACTATGACTAGGATATGAAGTAGAAAGTTTGGCCCAATCAATGTTAACATCACGGAGAAGAATGGTTTCATATGAAATATTGTTAGCAAACCAGGAGAGAATGTTCTCAAGGATGGGGATATTATTTCTGAGAGGTATGTAGATGGAGGCTATGGCAAATTTTTTATGTGGATTTAGATGGCAATTGACGATAAGGAGTTCTTCAGGCTCAAAGTTGGGTATAGAAATTGAGAGTGGAGAGAGAATGAGTTGTTCAGGATAAAGGATGGCAATGCCTCCATCCCTCTTATTAGTTCTGTTGGAGCGGAAATTATTATAGCCTGGAGGTGAGATTTCTTGGTTTGAGAGATGGGATTTCAGCCAGGTTTCAGATAGAGATAAGATATGTGGGAGATGTTGGCAATCCAGGAATGAAGTTCTGTGATTTTGTTTACTAGGCTTTGGATATTTAAGGAGAGGATATATAATGATTTAGGGGAAAGGATGGAGGGTAAGGGGGAGAACTGGGGAGAAGAAGAAGCTTGAGATATAAAACTGAGAGAGGCAGGGGCTGGTGGTCCTGGGTTGGGGTGGATGTCCCCGCCTAGGAGAAGTGTTTCCAGGACAGTAATAATGTAAGTGAGGGGGTTTAAGGAAGCAGAACGTCTATGTTTTGGTATGGGAGTATGGGTGGTGATTGGAAATATATTAATCTTGAAAAGGTGTGTAGGTGACTTATGACAGAAGAATGGAGAGATAAGCTGTAGGTTATGGAGGGTGTTGGTGATGTGAGTGATGGGGAGAGTTGGAGATGGTGTTTGATAGTAAAGCGGAATGTGGTAAGCTGTTGATAGGGAAAGGAAAAGGAGGAGGGAGACAGAGAGATAAAGATGTATCATGTTGATATGAAGAGTAGTGTTTGAGAAACAAGGCAAGAGGTAAATAATGGTAGTATGTTGTTCTAGTAGGAGGTTCTGGTGATAAGAAGGGGATACTAATGTAGTAGGTAACAAGGAGAAGGAGGTGAAGTCAATTGATGTGGGAGGGAATTAGTGTAATGTGATTGGGGGGAGGAGAGTGTGGAGAGAGAGGAGACAGTAGATTGGAGTTGTTAACTGATTGGGGATAGCTATTTTCTCAGAACTCATGTTGTAATTTCTTATTACACACATATCAATTTGTGTGTTCTACCCATTTTATTTCTCATAATTTAACATATTTTTGTGTGAGTTTCAAAAATAAATGTTAATGATTATTTTTAATCTCCATGGTATTGCCTTTCTAACTGATATACACTGTAAATAGGGTTCCTATTATATAATCGAAGACGCATTCCTTTGAATGCGTCTTCATCAAACTTGAAAGCACAAAACAGCAAAATAGCGAAACGGCACATAAGCGATTTCTTTCCCTGGGAAAGAAATCGCTTGGCCGCCTATGTTACTTTGTCATTTTCCTCAATGTAGTGTGAACCCGAAATTGGTATATTTAAGTAGGGGGTTTGGGGGATGAAGCCCCCCACTTTATGTAATGTTTTAAAGTTTTTATTTATTTATTTATTTTTTGTGGAACAGCAATTTTTTTTCCCTGGGAAAAAAAATCGCTGTTCTAAGTATTCGGGATTGTAAGCTTTCTCTTACATGGGGTTGATAAATCAGCGTTCGCTTTTTTAAGCATTCGCTGATTTTAATATAGACCCTGTAAATACAGAATAAAAGTAGTTCTGTCTCTTCTCTATTAATATTCCTTTTGTTGCATGTACTTTTACTCCCATCTATTCGCTTTCCTATTTTGGTTACTGTACATATCATATCATATTTCCCATTGCTATAACTTGTTCTGAATTCAGCAAGGTTTTCAAATTAAACTTCTCATTCATATAGGCAAAAGACTGAACATAATCATTCATATAATTTGCGAAATCCACCAAGTATAAAATCATGCTCTGTTGAAGAACACTCATTTTTTTCTCTTTGGATTTTGAACATGCCTGTTACTATAATTATTTTCCCCATGGTCCCTCATCATCCTTGATCACAAATAATGTCCATATAATTTCTTCATTTATTACTCACTCTGCTCCTATTTTTTACTTTATTTTCTTATATTGTTTCCTTTTAAAATACTCTCTTCACTTCTTAGCTTACTACAGTAAACTCTCAGTTAACCAGAACTCTCAAGCAACCAGCAAAAAAAAAATCAAAGAAATGCAGTACAATTTTCATGTGCTGCACATTCTGTTCTCCCCCCACAGAAACATACCTTATGTTTTTAGAGTTTTAGAGTTTTAAAAAGGAAGACAGGAATAAATTCCCTCTCTCCCCAACCTGAGAACAATTCAAAGCAAACAAATGGTATAGGGTGCAGTTCTAATCAGACCTATTTTTAACAGTAACTCTCAAGCAACCAGAAACTACAGTTATCCTGCAGCTACCAATCCCCGTTGGTTCCAGTTAACTGAGAGTTTACTGTAATTTTACTGCTCATTTTTGCTGGCATTATTTTATGGTGACTGATAGGGGAAATGTTAAACCCCATAACTTAATCTTCTTTACAAAAAACACCACATCTTGAATTGGAGATAAAAGGTTATAGAAAGTAGCAAGGATGAAAATGGTTGTGTACAGTGATTCAGTCTATAGCACTGAAAATTTGTTCATAGAATTTATGGATTGTTCATGTAATTGTGATGGTAAGAGGGATTTTTGGATATTCTAAAAGACCAAAATGTAAGCATGGGATAATGGTCACATAGTGAATTCCAAAGAATTTCTTGATGGGTATTTTTTGAGTTAGTTGTTAGTTATTATCACATCTAAAACAGACACTTTACCTGTTTGGGGGATGGGCCATGCACCGTTTTTACAATTTAAATGAGAATACATTAAGAAAGAATACAATTTAGTATACCTTTGCTATGCACATACCAGTCTAGATTAAGGTAGCCAAAAATAATTATCTGATTATCTTTATCTGAATTTCTTTTTCCCATGTAGTATTTTGTATGAGAGAACTTGAAGAAGGAAGAAATATATAAATTATGGCTATCAACAAGATTTTGTGGCTGCTTGTTTAGATTCCAGCTAGTGTCTGGTATTGGTTGGAATCTTTGTCAGCATTATTTTACTTATAGGTGTGGAGGGTCTATATCACATCGTCGAACTTACAAAAGTTTGATTGTTGTAATATCAAACCGTTATGTTCGAAACCCAACAAAAGCAAAAGCACAGAACAGCGATTTTTTTCCCAGGGGAAAAAATCGCTGTTCTGTGAAAAAAAAAAATAACTTAACCTTAAACCTAAACTGAAGTGGGGAGCTTTGCCCCCACACCCCCCAACATGGGGGGCTGTGCCCCCACCCCTACTTAAATATAACAACTCCGAGATTGCACCACAGTGGAGGAAATAGCAAAGCCCCAAAAACAGCCCTCTGATTTTTTTTCCTTGGGGAAAAAAGTCAATGTGCCATGGCTTCACTATTTGGCGTGTCAGTGTTTGGGCTAAAGCAAGTTATTATTGCTTTCTAATCAGCATCTATTTGGTTTTCTTGAGGGTCAAAATGAATTTACATTCTGTACAGCAATAAGGAAATTTAATGAATTTCTTGTTCTAAGAGAATATGATTAATGTAGAGGGTTAGTTATGTAAATAACCATATCATCTGTATGGACTATGATTGGTAAATTGGGAAGGTTGGCCGGGGTCAGATAATAAAGAATAGAATAGGGGAAGTAGGATCTTTTTTTATTTTGCAATCCATTTTTCAAGCTGACTTTGAAATTGAGCAGTGAGCATCTGTGGTGCTACCATGGCATCACCTATAAGCCTCTAGCACCTCAGTATTTGTAATTAGTGAGGTTAACTAGGGTGATGCTACCACGGCATCACCTATGTGCCTCTAGCACCTCAGTATTTGTAAGTAGTGAGGTTAACTAGGGTGATGCTACCACGACATCACCTATGAGCCTCTAGCACCTCAGTATTTGTATGTAGTGAGGTTAACTAGGGTGGCACCTATGAGCCTCTAGCACCTCAGTATTTGTAAGTAGTAAGGTTAACTAGGGTGGTGCTACCACGGCATCACCTATGAGCCTCTAGCACCTCAGTATTTGTAAGTAGTGAGGTTAACTAGAGTTATACTACCACGGCATCACCTATAAGCCTATAGCACCTCAGTATTTGTAAGTAGTGAGGTTAGCTAGGGTGGTGCTACCACAACATCACATATGAGGCTCTAACACCTCAGTATTTGTAAGTAGTGAGGTTAACTAGGGTGATGCTACTGCGGCATCACCTATGAGCCTCTAGCACCTCAGTATTTCTAAGTAGTGAGGTTAACTAGGGTGATGCTACCATGGCATCACCTATGAGCCTCTAACACCTCAGTATTTGTAAGTAGTGAGGTTAACTATGGTGATGCTACCATGGCATCACCTATGAGCCTCTAGCACCTCAGTATTTGTAAGTAGTGAGGTTAACTAGGGTGGTGCTACCACGGCATCACCTATGAGCCTCTAGCACCTCAGTATTTGTAAGTAGTGAGGTTAACTATGGTGATGCTACCATGGCATCACCTATGAGCCTCTAGCACCTCAGTATTTGTAAGTAGTGAGGTTAACTAGGGTGGTGCTACCACGGCATCACCTATGAGCCTCTAGCACCTCAGTATTTGTAAGTAGTGAGGTTAACTAGGGTGGTGCTACCACGGCATCACCTATGAGCCTCTAGTACCTCAGTATTTGTAAGTAGTGAGGTTAACTAGGGTGATGCTACCACGGTATCACCTATGAGCCTCTAGCACCTCAGTATTTGTAAGTAGTGAGGTTAGCTAGGGTGGTGCTACCACGGCATCACCTATGAGGCTCTAACACCTCAGTATTTGTAAGTAGTGAGGTTAACTAGGGTGATGCTACCACGGTATCACCTATGAGCCTCTAGCACCTCAGTATTTGTAAGTAGTGAGGTTAGCTAGGGTGGTGCTACCACGGCATCACCTATGAGGCTCTAACACCCCAGTATTTGTAAGTAGTGAGGTTAACTAGGGTGATGCTACCACAGCATCACCTATGAGCCTCTAGCACCTCAGTATTTGTAAGTAGTGAGGTTAACTAGGGTGATGCTACCACGGCATCACCTAAGAGCCTCTAGCACCTCAGTATTTGTAAGTAGTGAGGTTAACTCGGGTGATCTCTTTCCATGCTGGCCTTTTTGCAATTAAGTGGTAGGAACAAGTTTCATGGGAGTTGGAGAGCCAGAGAGCTACTGTTGCTGCATCACAGAGGTGAGTTTGATTTTGTGAGTGGTAGCCCTGTCTCATTTATATTGTGACACTTTTTTTTGTAGACCACTCCCTGCTACTGAGCACAATTTATATGTTTACCCCACCTCCCTGCAAAGATGGTGATGCCTCTGAGACCACCAACATACCTAACCAGACTGCCATTGTGTGCTAAGGTCTTACTTTAACCAGTGCATCACTCTGCTTCACCCACCTGAAGGGAAATTAAAAACAAAGCCTTATTACTCTGGAGGAAAATCTTTTGTCAAAGTTTTAGAGATGGAGAGGTAAAGGCAGAGTTAATTTGGAAGGACCTGATGTCTAATAATTTTCACAGCTATTTTGTTGCATTGTCACTGTTCCCAGCACATAGGAGTATGTTGAAAAGTACAATATGGTTAACCAGATCTAAAGCCACGGGGAGGCCAATGAGTACTGCACCAGTGTTCAAGAAATAAGGAGAGAGTGGGATTCTGAATGCAGATCCTTAAGGAGAGTAACAACCACCATACAGAATATTATATTCATAAAGCTGCAGATAGTATTCAATGAACTAAGTCTACATGTGACTGGAGAAAGGAGAGTTTAACAACAGGGATGACTGCAAATAGGGGTATAGAAAATAGGCAAGAGGGGGTAGAATACACAAGAAATAACTGGTTTAGGAACCTAGATATTAGAAACAAATAACTAGAGAATAAAAAGTATTAAGTGAGACGAGGTCAAGAGGAAATTTGAACTGCAGGATATACACTGTCTTCCCTATCAGAGATTGATATCAGAGTATAGTTAATGAGAAAGGAATAGGGAAGCTCTAAGTGAAAGAACTGCTCTAGTAGAATTTTTAGTTGAATCTAGAAGAGAAGCTGTTGTTAAAAAGGGAATAATTAGTAGGGCTTATAAAATGTTGCATGATAACTACAAGAATTGCAGAGGAGGTTAGACAGGATTGGGAAGAGAGACTGAAACAGCAATTTATAAGGGAACAATGGGAGGGCATACTGTATGTATGGCTCCCAAGTATGCAACAAAGTCTCAAAATTTTAGGATTGTTTCTTGGGGTGTGTTTGCATACACATTTTATACCTCAAGCAGGCTGCAAAGCATTTTACCTCAGGTAGATAGCAAATGTTGGGGGTGTGATGGGGGAGAAAGAGGCAACTGGAAACAACTTTTTTTGAGAATGCAAAGAGATGCCAGATTAAAAAAAAATCCTACAGAGTACTCTGTCATAAATATTGGGGAAGCAAATAGCTGTAACTAAGGAAATGATTCCTTAGAGCTGGGAGGCAGAATCTGAATTGCCTAGACATATTGAGGCATTATTAAGTTTAATTCTGTTGGCTGCCAAAAAAGCAATCACTAGAAAATGCAAATCAAAATTTAAACCAACTGTATTTGAAGTATTGAATATTGTAAAAGAGATAAAAGAACTAAAGTAGACATCTCCAGAAAACAGGAGTAAATTACATAGAAATAAAAATAATTTGTGGGAATAATACATGGTGTGTAATGTTCAGGAGGAGACAGGTTTAAGGGAAGACAGGAATGAGCAATTTATGTAATGTTGGACTGAAAGACAACTGTTATAAAGAAAGAAAATGTAATGTATAATGTGTGTAAATGGAAAAAATCTTAATATGGTTTGTTTTCTTTTCTGTTAATGGATATGTGCCTATGGCTTAATTGATATTTTAATAAAGGTGTTAAACAAAAGATTACTGCACCAGTGAGAAGACCTTTGCCTATTAATCTGAATATCATCTGTAAGTGTCCAGATAGCTGTCATTGTGCTTTTTCTTCCCCAGAAATGCTTATGTCCTGACAAGATGGAGTACTTTGGACACAGGAGGAAATTTGTTAGTTACAGTATATTTTTTCAAGGATTGTTTTACTAAGGTCAGGAGGATAAAGATCAGTTTAAACATTGCCTCATGAAGTGCACTAGGGAGTTTTAGGCAGAGGCTTTATAACTGCAGTTTTCCAAATTGTGGTCATGATGTTTAGATTTAAGTGAAGATTAAAGATGTGAGGAAGGAGGTATTCTTTACAAATGGATAATAACCACATATGTAAGTTGTCTGCCTCAGTGAGATATCATGTGGGGTATTTTCTAAAAGTTCTTCTATTTACTTTTTCCTGAAGTACTAGAAATATAAAGGGAGTTGATTCTGGTGTGATGGGGGCTCTAGAGAGAAACTTAGAGAAGACATTGGGAATGTTGTTAGGATGAGGGTAGGGTAGTTAGGGAAGGATGGAGAATTCCTGTAGAAGATTGTTGCAGGTGAGGAGACCAGTGCCTATTAAGAAGGTGTTAGGTGAGTCTGGGGTCCATTTCTTCTACTGACCAGTGTTGAAGTTAACCCACTTACAAAAGTGTTATTGGATTCCAGTCTGGGTTGTTTGCTCTGATCTTCGAAGTAGGTCTTTATGATATCTGTTTTTCTTTTTTAGCTATGTTTCATAGGATGTTGACACTTCTAAGGTCATTGCGAAAATGATTTTTTCCATTGGTACTATACTTGGTTTTTGAATATCAGTAATGATTTTAGCTCAGGGTAAGCCATTTGTTAGACCAGGGAACTTCCAGGGAGCTTGTGATAATGTTAATATTTTTTGTAGGTCAGGGAATAAGCTGGTTAATATGTTGGCACCAATTTCAGTATCCATACATTACAGTACACTAATAAAGCCAAGAGAGACGAGATGTGATTTTAATTTGATTATTGTGTCTTGTGATGTGGACCAAGTGATAATGTGAATTGTGAGTTGCTTGTTGGTTTGCTGAGTAACTAGGAATGAGATGGGACTTTGATCACAGAAGCTGATAGAAAGAATGTTTAGAGATGCTATGGTGTTAGGCATATTTGGTACTGTCAGACCTAGTATTTACCTGTCAAGCTGGCTTTAAAATGACCTGAAATAATCCTAAATGTTAGAAATGTATTGATGTTTTTCAAGGGTTGTAGAAAGTTCTTAGTAAAGTCCTTGTGGATTATAATATTTTGAGAGGGGATTGTGGCATTTATTAAATGTATATGAGGTTTTTTTTTATTTGTTATTGTTAGAAGGAGCAGGTGACCAACTGTAGGCAGAGTTTTCTGTGTCTTTTAATGTAATAAAGAGTATGAGGCAGATGTGATCATGGTCTAAAATTATGTGGACTTGTGCTTGTAGTTAAGTTGAATGCTAGACTTGGAGAAGAGCATTGTTCCTTCAACTGTAATTTGCCCTGGTCTAGTACTGCATATATACTTGTAACCTGGGAAGAAGTGCTTTATGCCCAGAGCATTGATTTTTAACCAGGATTCAGTTATTCAATGAGGTCTGGAGAGTGGTTGAAGAGAAATGTCTTTCATTGTTCTGATTTATTAGTGATGCCACATTCATTTAATATGGTGATTTCAAGTGGAGGGAGAGTAGTTTGGAAAAGTGTCTGTGTGGTCTTACTTTTTACTTAATCTTGGAATTTTTTCTCACTTTTCTCGTAACTGGGTGGTAGTTCTTGGTGTAATGCTTTAACTCATTACAGCCTAGTGCACCTCAAGGCATTTCTGTAGTTACCTCCTACTGTGCCATGAGGCATCAAACATTGCTTGTTCATATTTGCATTAATAATTCTAAAACTTTGCTACATACAAGGTATCAGAATATTTTATCTTGAAGCACGTGTGATGGCAAACATAACTGTATTGATATTTGACCTCTCTCCATGAGTATTTGTTAGAAGTGTAAGGTGATAACTTCATTTTTAAAGACTCAAGCCACACCCACTGAGATTTAAAGATACTCACTCAAAAGAGCTGTACTGGAGGAAATGAGTCGTAGGGCTTTTATAACTAAAAAAAATGTTAGTTCTCTGAAGTGGTAATTTATTACCTTCATTTGGTCAGGCCTACTTATGGAGGTCTGTCCTGCATTTTCATATTTCTGAAGTGATTGTTTATTACCTTTCTTTGGTCAGGCCTACTTATGGAGGTCTGTCCTGCATTTTCATCTGTCTGAAGTGATTCTTTATTATCTTTATTTGGTCAGGAATACTTATGGAGGTCTGTCCTATCTTTTCAGATTATCTTTGTTTTTACAAGTTGAGATCTTTATTTGACAATTGTTAAGGCCAAAGTTGTTGTTGGTTGCTCACAATACACCTTCTTTTTCTTCTTCTTCCCACAGAGATGTGCTAGTCAGAGGAATAGCTAGCATTAGCAATGGGGGCAGCCACCCCAGATGCAAGATGTCAGGTGTTATGATATTCAGAACTGGCATTCAGTTTCTGAATGCTAATACTGCATTTCCTGAAGTACTTCAGTGCTCTATGTGACTAGTGCCTATAATGCATTTTCTATCAGGAATGAAGCTTCAATATTGAGAGTTAGGTGTAGCAAGCCACTTACTACATTTGTAGCAAGCAGTTTTCTAAATTTAAAGTAGAGAAAATACCTTCTTTTTAGTCCTGAAGTAGAATCTTAGGGTTGCGAGATGTAGACTTGGTAGAAGAACAGACCTGGTTTGAGCTGGATTGTCTTTTTTTAGCTCCTCAACTTAGAGTTGTGGGATTGAGATTAGAGTGAACACACATGGCTTGTGAGGTGCACCAGAATGGAAAATTGCCCTTTTTTACCTGTCAACTTATAGCTGAGGGGTGCCAGATCATGGAATGACACTGGGTGTTAGATGAGTAACCTACAGCTCTGGTGCAAGATGTTTAATCAGAGTCCTCTTTTAGGTCTCCAGTGGTACTAGACAGCTTATCAAATTTCAGCCTTTGACTGTTTTTCCCCTGGCTTAAGTGCCATTGTTTCCTTCCCCACAGATTATGGTGGGATTTGGCAGATTTTGTTGAATTTGTCCTATGGATGCAGTGACGGCAAGCTGCTTTGATCCTATCCAATCTCAGTTCTTCAAGAGCTGTGCAAGTGGACTTCTCATCAGTGATAACATTTTTTTTTATGGTTAACCTGAAAACTTGGGTTCAATTTTCCTGGTAACAGGATGTTTTGACTTCTACTCTACAACCTCTGGATTCCCAGTTTTGACTTTGCTGCTGTTTGGTAGAATGGCATCAACTCTCCCAGAGCCAGGTCCCCCTCCCCATGTTCTGACTGGCTTTTTTTCTCAGTATCATTTATATTAATCACATTACAAAAAGCACAAATCAAGGTTCAATAACAATTTAAATAACTATGTTATATGGGTTGGAGACAGTGGCATTGACAAAAAGGCAGGAGTTAGAGCTGGATGTGGCAGAGTTAAAGATGTTAAGATTTGCACTGGGTGTGACGAGAGTGGACAGGATTAGGAATAAGTATATTAGAGGGTCAGCTCAGGTTGGAAGGTCTGGAGGCAAGCCAGAGAGGCAAGATTACATTGGTTTGGACAAGTGCTGAGGAGGGATGCTGAGTATATTGGGAAAAAGATGCTAAGGATGAAGCTACCAGGTAAAAGGAAAAGAGGAAGGCCTAAGATAAGGTTTATGGATGTGGTGAGAGAGGACATGCAGGTGGTTGGTGTGACAGGGCAAGATGCAGAGGACAGGAAGAAATGGAAACAGATGATCCACTGTGGTGACCCCTAATGGGAACAGCTGAAAGAAGATGATGATGACAATACAAAATATAAACCTAATTTACAAATGCAGCATATATATATGAACATTTCTTTGTTTATAAAATATATATTATAAAAATGTATTATATTATAAAATTATAATAGCAGATATTATAATAAAAATTATATATAAAATCCATGGGGCATTTCATAACCTTGTTTGCTTATACCTCAAAATAGGTTTAATACTGTGATGGCCTCTGTACTCCAGGCCAATAATGAAGGAGCCTCAATCCTCACCACTGACACTGGTGAGAGATGGCCACTAAAAACAGAAATGGATTTACACAGTATTTTCAAATGCAGCTCTCGGCATCAAGCACAGTTTCCCCCAAGACCACACAAGGAACACAGTCCATAGCTGGGACTGGACTCTCTGTCTCTCAAGATTCTACAAAAGACTCACTTTGGAGCACTGTGTCCCATTTCCAGGTTCCTGACACATTCACACCTGTGTATGTGATTTTTACACACAGACACACACACACACACACACACACACACACACACACACACACACACACACACACACACACACACACACACACACACACACACACACACACACACACACACACTCACACACACACTCCTAGGAAAGGCTAGCACAGACTTACTAGCTGTACCCCTTCTGCCCAGACTATAAGGTAACCATGCTGCCACCAGTCAACTACTCTAATGCTCTTACAAGGGTATCCAATTATGCTGAGTAAAATCAATACTAATATAAATGGTAAAATGTAACCAAAGCAGCAAGGCTTTTTGGAGTGGCCAGGGCATCACTAAAACAAGCACAAGTGCTTTCAAGATGTTAAAAGAATTATCTAAAAGACCAGCCACAATGAAAGGCATGAAAAATATTTAATAATAAATAAAATAGAAAACACGAGAATACTTAATATCCAAGTACAATAAACACCAGTATTTCAATCACAGGAGAAATAAAAATAACACAGCTGGACAGAATCACACAGATGTAGAAAAACAATACTTAACTAACCTCACTGTATTTCCTGACTGTCTAAAGAATAACTCTTCCCTAGCTTACTTAACTAATACAGCAAGGCAAGATAGGATGGTGAGATGCTTACTTCTACAACACAAGGTGATGAGCTTCAAACTATACTAAACTAAACTGAGCTAATTGAACTAACTGACTGTGACAACTGTCATATATCTTTATATCAGGTTCCAAAGAAAACAAAACAAATCACTGTGTGAGTTCCATCCTCTCAGTACTGGTTATAGAATGACATCACATTTGATCACTTGACTCTGGTACAATACACACTCAGAGCTTTGCCAAGATCTGTTACGGTATCTGAAAGCTATAGAAGAATTTCAGAAACCTCTACCTGTCAAATGTGATGTGATGTCATTCTATAACCAGCACTAATACTTACAGTATCATTTAGACCTGGTGACTTATTAGCATTTAATCTCAAAATCCAATTATATTCCACTATTTCAGTAATATTTCTAAGATACTCACTTCTATTTTTCTGTATTATCATATGTATAATCCTAAATTTAAAAGTATCTTGCGGACCTTTTTTATTAACATGCCTAGCAAGCAAGTGTATAGTAACTCCTCCCCTTATATCTGACAGATGTTCTCTTATTCTTTCCTTAAATTCTCATTACATTTGCCTACAAAAAAAACTGGGCATACAGTACAAATAACTAAATAAATTATATTGTGAGTACTGCAATTTGCATAACAAACTAAATTCAAATACTTTTTTGGTATTCAGATGTATAAATTCAACAGAATTTAAAATATATTTATAACAGGAGCAATTATAACAGGGAAAACTCACTTTTTTTCCTAATAAAGAGTGGATCTTTCATCTGATTCACCTCCCAGTAGCAAAGTCTCTGTTTCAAGTTCTGACATTTCTTAAATGTGAAATGTAGTATATTCCCAAGTCTATTTATTTCTGGCTGGGCACACAGACTACTCCAATTGTGTCTAATGATATCAGTTATTCCACTAGTTTTAGTACTATAGTGAGTGATATATCTAATCAAATTATTTTTTTGATAGTTTCACACAAATTAGTCCTTTGATCTTCTTGATGCATGAAATATGGTGCAGCCTTTTTCTGTCACTCATTAATAACTTGTCAGTATATAGTACTTAATAGAGCATTATCATATTGTCTAGCTTGAAATTCATCTATCATCTCTGCTATCTGTAAATTACAGGTCTGGGATTCGGTATTTAATCTACTAACGGTAAGGAGCTTACTCTTAACAATGCTTTTAAAGACATGTTGTGGATGAATACTATGCTTATGTAGATATCTACTTGCCTGTATTTCTTTTTAATAAATACTAGTTGTTAGTCTAGTCTCTTGCTTCATAATTTTAATATCTAAAAAATGAATTACATCACTACAGTATGTAAGTTTAAATTTTAGAAAATCTGATGTATGATCTAACAAGCTAACAAAATTCACTAGAGTTATTATATCTCCACTCCAAACCAAAAATATGTTATCTACAAACTGCTTATAGAAAAAAACATTCAAACTATAATTCACAGAGGGATGTAAAAATATATGGTTCACATTTAAATGGTTGACGTACCAGAACATTGACTTGCATAACAGCGAGATGACAACAGCGAAGGTTTAAAACAGCAAACTCTTGGAATGGCAAATTTCACCTCCGGGAAACTACACACTTGGCTACCAATGACAAACTTTCCACTTTTCTCCACTGTAGTCATATCTCGGAGTTAGTATATTTAGGTAGGGGGAGTAGAGGGTGCAGTCCCCCACATGGGGTGATCTGTGGGATGAAGTCCCCACTCTGGTAGGTTTTATTTATGTATTATTTTGTTTTTCCCACTATGGTGGGTTTAATTTATGTATTATGCTGTTTTCCGGGAAACTAACCACTTGGCCACCACTGACAAAAACAACATAATATATAAACTAGAGCCACCATAGTGGAAAAAACAAAATAATACAAAAATAAAACCCATTGGAGTGGAGAGCTTTGGCCCCCACCCCCTATCTAAATATACCAACTTTGAGATCGCACTACAGTGGAGAAAAGGGCAGAGTTTGTCAGTGGTTGCCAAGTGGTTTGTTTCCTGGAGGAAAAATTCATCATTTCGGGAGGCCACTGTTTTAACCATTCACTGTTGCCATCTCACTGTTAATGTAAGTCAACATTCCAGTAAGTCAACAATTTAAATTGAAACCAAATACACATATTTTCACAATAGTTTATATTAGCTATGTTAGCATAGATGTTAGCTATAGATGTCCCCTTTGCTACACCTAAAATTGATGGTAAACTTCTTTCTCAAAAATAAACACATTGCTGTTTAATACTAGGTCTAACAAAAAGACAGATAGTTTCAATCTTTTTCACTTCATAGTCACTGTTCATACAAAGAAATTCCCTAACTGCTTATATGCCATATAAGCTAAGTATGACAGTAAAAAGTAAATTGATGTCCAAATTTACTAGAATATATTCAGACACTTCATTCATTTCATACCAAGAATAAAGTTTTTGTAGAAAGTCACCAGTATCATGAATAAAACTACCAATTTTATTCAGAAAGGAGCTTAAAATATTTTCCAAATATAGTGAGATAGGCTCTGTAATCCATCCTCTATCTGAGACAATAGATCATAGGGGGATGTGATCTGTCTTTATGTATTTTTGTTACTCCATACAGAACTGGAATAATGGGATGAGCAGCATATAAATAAGTATACATTTCACAAGAAATTTAATTTTGTAATTGTAACTCACATATATATATATATATATATATATATATATATATATATATATATATATATATATATATATATATATATATATATATATATGTATGGGATTCGTACTGATCCCCGACAGCACTTTCTGCCGAAGTGGAAATCAACGAACATACTTAACCGAAAGTGCTGTTCACCGAAGCAGCACTTTCGGATAAGTGTGCTCGTTGTGCCGGTCGCACTACGGTGCAGATAGGGGAAAATTCCCTTTTCCCCTATGTAGTGCGACCTCGGAGTGAGAATATTAAAGTAGGGGGGGTGGGAGAGCACAGCCCCCCACATGAGGGGTGCAAGGGGGACTTGCCCCCCTGCATAAAAGTAGATTTATTGTTTTTTTTTTTGTAACACACTTTAACGAAAGCGTTTTTTCGGTGAAAGCGCTTTCGTTAAAGTGTGTTCGGTTATTGTGGATTCGGGATGTTGAAGTTTCGTTCAACAGTCCTAGATCTATACATATATATATATATATATATATATATATATATATATATACATATATAAATATATATATATACATATATAACTATGTACTTTAAAAATAATATCATGCAAAGCTTTACTATCTATAACTCTAAAAACTTCAACATCAGTGAAAAATCCATACATCTTGCTTATGTATTCAATTTTATCCATAGTTATTGTATCACCCTTGTCAACCTGCTCAATAACAATTTCAGTGTTGTTCTGTAGGGCCTTCAAAGAATCATATTCTGCCTTAGATAAATTATATTTTTTCAACTTTTCTTTCTGTTCATATAGTTGATGTATTTGCTTTTCTTTTTTTTTTAAAACAAGTTTATTGTTTTTAACATACAAAATAAATATCACAACAATTTTATACAAGCAATTAAAATAGAAATAGTTATAACATTCAATAAAATAACCAAAGTATTTACAAAGACATCCACTACAAATCAAATCAATTGATTAAACTATAATGTCATACAATTGAGACTAAGATTTTTATAACAGGTTTTGTAAAGTATCCCATATAATATAATAAGATGTTTTTCTAGTAGTTCTTGATTTTATTGTCATCAATTCCATATGACACACTTCAGTCATAACATTTTTAAATTCATTAAATGAAGGAGGGGTATCTGAAATCCAATTTCTGGTTATTATTTTTCTAGCCACTGCTAGAATAGACCATAATAAGGGAAGTTTAACTTTTTTAACACTTTTAGGAACAGGTGTGTTAAATAATATAAGTGATTTAGAAACAGTGAAATAATCTGTGAAAAGGGCCTGCAAAAAATCATTGATTAACTTCCAATATTCCTTCAATTTTATACAGTCATAAAACATATGTGCCCAATCAGCATTTATTTCTACATTACATCTTTTACATAAGTTGTCTTTATTATTTATTTTATTCATCATCAAATGTGTATAGAAGGATCTATGTAAAAAATTCCAAGTAAAAAGTCTCCAATTAATGGAAGAAGTAGTTTTATAAGCAGATTCCAATATATATTGTTTATCTTGTTGTTTTGGTGATTCACCATTAATGGAAATGAAATAATTCCAATAGGTATCTAAACTGTAATGAGTTTCTTCTCTGATAATTTTATGTATGTATGAGAGCTTACCTTTATCAGAAACTCTATGTTGTAAATTTAATATCAAGTAATCAATCAGTATTGGAACAGATTCTTTAACTGTTAAAGACATTAAATCAATTTTATTAATAAGATGTTGTCTAAAAGTCTGAATTTCTAACCAACATGTTTCTCTCAAATCAAATTCTTGCTTTAAGAAGTCTAAATTTTTTACTTTATTATCAGACAGCAACTAATACCAATACTTTGGATCATTCTCTGTGACTAAAAGAGTTCATTCAGAGGTGGTTGACAAAAGCATACCTTGTGTATGCATTATAGGGAATATAATAAAATTCCATTCCTTATACTTAGGATGCATGAATATAAAATTACGATAACTAATAATAATGTTTAATGGGTAACTAACTACATATTTTAGTGTAATGGATGAAGTACAAAATTCTTTTAGTAACCATAACATGGGGTTATTTACAATAATATTTTTATGTATTAAAGAGATTTTCATGAAGTGAATGCTAATTAGTTCCCAGTAATCTTTCCATCTTGCAACATATGACTGATCTATTAACAAAGTAATAACTTTTATAATAGAAGAGATAGTATATAAATTAAAGTCTGGAAATGAAATGCCCCCTTGAGACCAGCTATTAGTATGTTTCTTTAATGCAATCCTAGGTCTATTAGGTGCCCATAAGAAATTTAACATTAGTGAATTCAATTTCTTAATAATTATTTTTGTAGGTGGGAGTATTATTGATTGTATTAAGTATAATATCTTACGGAATACTATCATTTTAATAATTGTGAGTCTCTCTTCCATGGTAAAAAAACATATTGTTCCAGCTATTGAAAAGATTTTGTATATTAAGAAGACAGGTACTATAATTATTATGTATAATAGATTTGATATCTTTAGTTAATATTATACCTAAGTAAGTTATCTGACCTGAGTTGGGTATATATTTGTTAAAATCATTAATGAGGACATTTTTGCATGTGTATATTGGTAATATTTTAGTTTTTTCTTCATTGAATATTAAACCAGAGATATTTTTAAAATCCATCATTTTATCAAATAAGGACTGCATAGAAGAGTTAGATCCAGCTGATGTAATTAGAACATCATCTGCAAAAAGTTGAATTTTAGATATTGTATTTTCATCTATATCAAATCCTTCTATATCAGTACTGTTTCTGATCAAATTAGCCCAAGGCTCCATTATTAAAGTAAATAATAGTGGAGAGAGCGGACACCCTTGTTTTGTACCTTTTAAAATGGGTATTTTTTGTGAGACATATGTTCCTATCTTAATGTAAGCCAATGCTCCTTTATATAGATGTTCAATTAGATTTACAAATGCATCTGAGAAGTTTGTGCACTTCAGTAAGATAAACAAGTAGTCCCAACTTACTGAATCAAATGCTGAACTTATATTGAGACTAATAAGTGTTAAATCTTTCTTTTTCCTATTTGCAAAATCAATTAACGTTAAAGTTCTCCTTATATTATCAAAAGTATTTCTATTTACAGTAAAGCCTGTCTGGTCTATATCTATAATGCCTGGAATGATTGTCTTTAATCTATCAGCAAAAATACTCATAAACATGTTATAGTCAACATTAAGTAATGAAATAGGTCTATATGAAGTGCATCTGGTTGGGTCTTTATTGGGTTTTAAAATTGGTGAAATAAATGTGTATTGCCAAGTTGTTAACTCATTTTGGGCCAAAATAAAAACCTTATGTATTAATGAGTAAGTACTTTTGGGAAGAATTTTATAGATCTCTGGTATAATACCATCATTACCTGGTGCTTTGTTTGATTTAAGCTTATTTATTTGTGTAATAACCTCTGTATATGAAATATTTTTATCTCTTAGTTTAGTCTGTTGTTTATTAAGTTTTTTGTTCATGTTTGTAGTTATAAATTTATTTATTTTATCTTTAAGCTCCATGTTAATGTTATTATGATTAATTTTGTGAAAGTGATTTCTAAATTCATCTAATATTTCTGGTAAACTAGAAACATTCTTCTTTTTCCTTGGAGAGAAAATTTCTTTGATATGATTTTGTTTATTCAACCTTTTAGTTTTATTTTTAAGTCTATGTAAGTATTTGGGACTTATTGAGTAAGACAAAAACTTATATTTCTCTAATGTTATTTTAACTTTATGAGTTAAAATTTCTTTGTATTTCTCATTTAATTTATTTATTTCTTCAATGACTTTTTTGTCCCTAATATTTTCTTTATTATTATGTTTGTATGAGTCTAATTTGCTTTGAATATCTAGTAATTCCTTGTCCCAAGATTTCCTTTTATTATTATACCATCTGATACTTTGTCCATATAAATATGATTTTAAAGCATCCCAAACATAAACAATGGAGACTTTAGGTGTATTGTTTAAGTCTAAAAAATGTTGCACTTCTGAAAGTATATAATCTTTATAGTCTTTTAGTTGAGTTAAGTATGCTGGTATCCTTTTGATCTGAACATTGTAAGTACTTTTTATCATAAACTCAAAGACAATTGAATTATGATCTGATATAGGACACAAAATGATTTTAGAATTAATTAAGTCTGTAACCATTTGGTTAGAAATAAAGACTCTATCTATTTTTGAATAAGTTTTATATCTGTTAGAAAAAAAAGTGTATGGTAATTATTTTGAATCTATCTGATTATTAATATTTGGGAGGGTGGCCTAATGGTTAAGGTTGTTTGCCTTACAAACACAAGGTGCAGGGTTTGAGTCTCACAAGGGATAATTGGCTAGGCTTACAATGGCTCACAAGGGCACTTAGCCTAGTACTAACCTATGAACCTAATATCATTCAAATGATATAAATTAACAAAATCCTTTAAATGTTTTGCATTAGATGTAATTTTCCTTTTTCCTATAGTAGTTGTATCTTTTTCATGTAGGATACAATTAAAGTCACCTGCTAAAATAATATCTCCTATAGAAAATGATATGATCTTATTGAGATGGTGTTTCACTGTATTAATGCCAATTCCTGGTATCCAATATACATTGATTAATGTATATGTCTTTCCATTAATCTGTATTGTAACCATACAAAACATTCCTTTATCATCTTTATAAGACTTAATAGTTTTAGGTATGGGCATACTTTTATTCCATAAAATAGCCACTCCTCTTTTTTTCTGAGTGTGTTCTGAACTAACCAAAACTGTATATTTATTAGTGGCTAATTTATCAATATCCTTTTTCAGGAGATGAGTTTCTTGAAGGAATACTAAGTTGGCCCTATGCAAATTAATGTATCTCATTAAACTTGCCCTTTTACATGGGTTATTCAGTCCATTGATGTTTAAAGAAATTCCTTTTAGAGAAATCATTTAGCTTTTATAAACATATAAAACATATAATCAGAATAACAATTAACAAAATAAATGATATTATACCTTCTCCTTTAGGTGTACCATTAATTATAGCTGTATTTATTGAAAATCTTATGGGATTTTGTATAAGCTTCACTTTTATTTGTAGTGACAATAAGTTTATAAAATGTGTTGTGGATGTCAGAACTATATACAAACAACAATAAACAGGTGAAAATAATATAAGGATTAAACATTGCACCCAGCCTGGAGTTAAGAACTCCAACTTTGAGTAGCACATACCACTCAAGTTATCCCCCTATCCTAAGCAGCAGTACCTCAGCTGCGACCATATCAATTCAATACTAACTATTATTAACTAAAGTTAACCTAATTTAATTAAATTATCTAGTAAGACAAAGCTAAACAATTTATAAATCAGCTTCATATAAACAAATAAGAACATTTAGAAACAGCTCATATTACTATGTACATCTATTTTGTAAAATACACTCATAATCAATATAGCATTCTAATAAACTTGATAATGGGAACCGAGAAGAGAGAGAGAGAAAGGAAGAGAGAGAGAAAAAAAAAAGGAGCATATCTATATATTAGTTTATTAAAAGTTTGTAAAAATAAGTTCTTATGTTCATTTGGATTCAATAACTTAGGCTATAATGGTTCAGACATCACATATATTAAGGTATTCCTACTTTCTGCCATAGAAATGCAGTTAACAGTTTTAAAAACTTTAAATTACTTGCACCAAAGCTTTCTTCTCATACTTATTATTGCCAGTAAATAAAATATTTATACTCATACATATGTTTACAAGTCATACTGCACAGCAATGATACTTCCTAGTTATACATACATCATTGTGATGAAAGCCATCTGTATTTTATATATCTGAACTGCAGCTTTAAAATATGTCACATGACAGTTTCTTCTAAAATATAGACATAATGATACTTGTGCTTGTCAGTTAGTTAAGGCAAATGATTTATAACATTATATATGTTTAAATCATAAGTATTTATATACATTAATATGCTACAGTCATGTAAGCTTTCAAAAACATGTGTATATGTGTTTTACCTTCTATGCCTTCTAAAATATCTCACTTGCTTACTATGGCATACTGAATCATTTAAAATCATTATAACTTTCATATTTTATAAATTACATCTTAAATAAGTAAGTTGTTATAAAGAATAACTCACATTTAGATGTCATAAAGTTCGTTTTTCATCACAAAGTCGCATTTACAGCAGTTCTACTTCCTGGAACAGTGCTCTTCTTGAATCTGCGATGTGTCAGTGTGAAATCAGGGGTCAAAGTTCAAAATGACTGCATTCAGCTTCTCTGCGTGTATTCTGAGTGTTGAAGCTTTTAAAACAACTCGAGGACACTCTTCACGAGGTAACCCACATCCCAAATTGTCTCCCTTAACATTCTGGTGGGAATTTTAGTAAATACAAGTGACTGAGATTCATTTAGTAATACAAATGAAACTAAACAGTGCAAAACCTTCGCGAAGTATTTTACAAGTCATTACAGTCTCTATGACAGTGAAACCAAGCCTACAGTTATTTAACATATTATATAACTTATTTTTATATGCCCCATTTCATTTTCTCATACAAATCTTATTATATACATATATCAGTATTATCAGAAGCATATAACTGTACTTATAAGAGAGAAAGAGAGAGAGAGAAAAAAAAGAAAAGGAAAAGAGTAGAGAAAAAAAAAGAAAGAGAGAGAGAGAGAGAAGAAAGAAAAAAGGAAGCTACAAAGAGTATCTACAAAGAAATATTACTTGCTGTTTGTATTAATAAAGTTAAACATGAAACATATTACTTACAACTATTTTAGTTCTAATTATTTGCAATTATATCATGACATATTATTTGTAATCATGTATAAGCAATAAAGTCATGATATAATATTTAGCAACAGTGTTTAAACAGCATATATAGTTTTAAAGAACTAATAAGTTATTATTTCACTTTTTCCATATTTTACATCATACTTCTCTCCTTGCCCTCTCCCACCCTTCACTAAATGCATAGTTTATAAAGAATGCCATTATTTAAAATAAGAAGAGAAAGAAATGTATCAAATTATTAACCTTAGGTCTCTTTATCACAAAGAGAAACAAGTTGATTGATAGCATGTTATTTGTTCCTCAGAGAGTTTGACTATTTATGAAACAAAAACAGTTCTTTGCACACAGAAAAATAACTTTGAATAAATCTTTAAAATATTTGTGGCTTTCTGGAGATGCAGTAACTGTATTTGAAGAGATTAAGAGAGAAGGAAAGAAAGAAAAAATATATATAGAACATGTCATTTGTTTTTTAGTCTTTTTTGCTTCTCTGAAGTCTTCCAAGAAGTTCCTGTTGCCATCCTCTTTAACGAAGGACTTGCCCATTCCATATCTTCTATTTTATCTAATATCTTATTTTTTTTAATATACAGCAAAGCAGAGTCCAAGTCTTCAAAAATTCTAGGGCCATCAGGTAAAAAAGATTTTTAGTTTGGCAGGAAATAAAAGGTAAGTTTTGAACTGTGCTTTCTTAAGCTCTCTTATTAATGGCAAAAAAACTTTTCTTTTAGTTATTACCAAGGAAGAATAGTCATTGTCAAAACACACAGTTGCCTCATTAATTTTAATAGGTGCTTTAGCCCATGCAGATTTTAATACCATCTCCTTGTCATAAGATGATAAAAATCTTACTATAACTGATCTAGGATACTTTTTGTTAGAGTTAAAATTAGATAAGGACCTATGGGCTCTTTCAATACCAAAAGAAAATGCTTCTGACAAGTCTAAAGTTTTGGGAAGCCAAGTATTTAAAAAGGAAGTAATGTTGTTACCTTCTATATTTTCTGGCAGTCCAAAAATCCTAATATTATTGCATCTAGATCTGTTTTCCAGGTCATCAAGTTTGGATTGTAGGTGTGTGTTCTGCTTCAGCAAAAACTCAATGTTAATTTCTTCTTCCTGGATTCTGTTCTCCATATCATTAACAGACTCTTCTATGCCTGTAATCTGAGCCTTCTGTTGTTGCAAGTCTTGATGTAACAAATCCATTTGTTTTGTATTTTTTTCTATGAAGTTATCAATTTTAGTATCCAGTTTGTCCATTTTGGTTGTTAGTTGCTGAACAGTAGATATCAGAGACTGAAGCTCTTTCTTGATGCTGGAATCCTGACTGTTTGCCTTACTGGAACTCATTTTGAAGAGAGGTGATGAAAGAGAAATTTCCAAGATGATTTCTGACAGGAAAATTATTGAAATTTTCTTTCTTTTTTAGATATTATTCAAGAAACTGATATTCCAAATGTATTTAGAAAGAAAATTATTTCACTAGTTGATTTTTAAAGTAATTATTTCCTGTCAGTGCAGTTAAGTTGGTGGAGCTGAAGAAATCTGCTGCTATCCTGTGTTCATCCTTCAATGTATTTGCTTTTCTGATATATTGTAAACAGCTGTAACAACAGGTATACTAGACAGAATAAATGTACCAGATCTTTTACATACCTGAGTTTGATCAACATTATCTTTAAATAATAATTTTAGATTTAAATTTCTTGCAAAAAGTTTCAAATCAGTCAAGGCATCTATTATAGAGTCACTACTGCAGGGAATAAATTGAAGTCCTCTATTCAGAAGTGAGATATCTGACTGAGTTAGAGTAACAGTCAAGAGATTCAAAATTGCCATTTCATTACTCAACTCCAGAAATTGGAGCAACTGCATGTTTGCGTACCATTGTACCCTCTGTCTCCTCCTTTTGTTTTTATTTTTCCTTGTGACGACTCTCGTTTCTTTATGTTTATTGTCTCCTGTAGCTTTAATCTTATACCAGTGTGAGGAAACTGAAAATTCTTACCTTGCCTCTGCCATATGGGGTCTATATTAGTATGCCGAAAGTACACAAACACAAATCCCTAAAGGCTGACGCATAAACAGCAAACCGCGAGTATACCGAATGTCAAGAAGTGCAAAATTTAAATAATCGAATTGCCATAGTTGTCCACACCATATTTAGTAAGGTAAAACGTCAGTAGGAGATTCATTCAACCTACACCTTATGGTTAGAACTAGGGTTAAGTTAAGTGCATATATAGTCATACAGTTGTGTAGCCGAATAGATACGTAAATTACACTTTTCCCTTACTTGGGTGTTGTTTGTTTATATTCAGATACATTTGTGTGCCATGCATGTTTAATTAGGATATGGGATATATGGGTGAAGTGTACATATGGGTGAAGTGTGGGTTATTTATTTTGTTTAGGTAGGCAGTACGTAGTGGGCGGTGGAGTTGGCCAACTATGGCAATTCGATATTTTGAATTTCGCGCTTCTTGATGTTCGGTGTACTCGTGGTTTGCTGCTTAAGTGTCGGCCTTTAGGGATTCACATTTGTGTACTTTCGGCATACTAATATAGACCTGCCATATGAATGTTTCTGCTACTCCTTCCCTTTTTAAGTTAAAGTAGAGTAATAGGTTTATGCAATTCTCCTTTGACTTATGTTCTTGGCTACATGAGGGATGGACTTTCACTCTTCTGCTTGTTATATGAGATGGGGGTCCCTGTGAAAAGGGCTGAGAAGAAATCTAGTCTAAATTCAGCTCTTACATTATCCTTTTCATTATCACTTTGGTCATCTTCTATGCTCTAATGTAGAGGGTATTCTCCATGGCTTCTTTCTTTCTTAGGATTCACCCTGCTTCCCAGCCACTGGTAGAGGCTCAGAGGCTACATTATGCTTGAAAGTCATGCCTATCAGATGCTTTTCCAATATAGTACACAGGAGCTCACTGTCATACAGTTTTGGATTGGGGGATACCATTGCAGACCTCCTGTTTGGCAGGAAGATTAATACACTAATAGTTCTACCTCCCAGCTTGGACCATATCATGATTGGGACAGTGTCCAAACACAAGATTAGCTAGGGATCTCCATCCCTCCATTCCACTGTTTGACTTTTAGAGGGCTTAGTGTGATTTATTTTTTTCACTTCAATGGCTGGATCAGGACCTGAAGATGAAGTGGTCACTTGGGGATCATGTGTAGGAAGAGGTGCAAAAAGTATCATATGAAAGTTTTTAGTACCTAGCTGAGCACACAAAAAGCATGGTAGTCCTATTAGTAACAAAGAAGCATCCAAAAGATCAGATTGTATGTATGCACATAACTTTTATTTATTTGGCGTAGACTTATTGGCCATTTCAGGGCAGGCTGAGATTTACACTTAGTTGTCTGTCTGCCTTGAGTCTGAGACAGAAGTTTAGGGAGTTGCTAGGGAGAACCTGTAAGTCAGCAACTTTAAATGGTAGATCAATTACAAGTAGTGACTAGGTCTGAGACATAGGGTGAATAGTAGTACTAATGAAGGTAGGGAGAAAGAGAGAGTGTAAAGAATGAACTGGAGAGGAGCTGCTTTTAAATTAAGGGCAGGAATGTGCTCTAGAGGTAGAAGAAACCAAAAGAATAAAAATGGGGAAAAATAGAAATGGGTGCAGAAAACTATGAAAACTATTTTAGCATTTTGGTTAGTGTATGTTAGAAGAATGGAATAAGTGCATGATTTTTTTAGGAGAACTTCTGGAGATGTCACAGCTTATGTATTGATTCAACAGAGGAGGTTATTTATGTATATATTTATTTATACATTTATTTGCATTTGTTTACTGGGGTGGTCCACTGGACAATAGTGAGCCCATTTTCAGTTGAGGCCAGGGGAGAAATGCCCCATACTAAAATAAACAATACATACAATATACAACATACAGTACATTCAACACAATAAAGCAGCATGACCAGTACATACAATGCATGCATTGCAGCTGATAATAGCATAAGCATGGTGAAAATCTGAGTACAGTGATAGACTGCAATATTGAGGATAAAGTGGTTTGCACAATTAGAATATCACAAGTTAGGACATAACAGGTTTGGTTAATTAAGTTACCCATGGTAGTGGCTTGGGTTCTTGCTACATAGTCTGAATAATTTACAATTATAAAGTCATAAGTTTAAGTTTAGGTGAGTATATATAGCAGATAGTACAAGTGCTGTAGGTAAATAAGTATTTTGAGGTATGAGTAATAACTAAGTAGTAATTAGAGAAGGTGTAGGGTAGTAGTAAAAGAGGGAGTCAGGTTATGGGAAGTGCAGTTTTGGCACATGTGCACTGCCATAGACAGGAAAAGTGTTGTCTCTGGGATTTCTTAAAGAGAGATGCATTCCTGGTGCACCTGATTGATGGTGGGAGGGTGTTCCATACTTTTGCAATAGTAAAGGAGTACAGCATCTGACTGGATGAAAGGTTTGTTTTGTCTATGTTCAGAAGCAGTTGATTATTGGAGCAGATAGGTCTATTTGGATGATACTGAGAAAGTAGAGAAGAAGGGGCAGAGCAATTTGATGGCTTAAATATAAAATTGTGTCCAGTGGTTAATTTAATATATGTAAGATAATGTGAGAGTTCCAACCAATTTAGTAGGTGTAATGAGGAACAATGGTGAGATTAATATTTTGCATTGGTTACAAATTTAGCAATTTTATTGTAGCACAAGTTTGGATTTCAGAGAGAACTGAATATTGGTAAGGAGAGGGGCACCATAAAGAAGAGATGGTACAAGAAAGGAAGAGGCTAGGGATAGTTTTGTGGAGTTGTTGAGGAAGTTTTTGTGTCTATAGAGGATGCCCAGTTTTTTTATGTGTTTTTTTTTTTATTTTGGTCGAATATGCAGGTCAAATGTCAGGTTTTCATCTATGATGATACCTAGTAGTTTTGTATTTGCTACAATGTCAATGACAGTGTTAACTGGAGCATGAATAGTGAATTATTCCTTGTTTAGGGAAGTGTTTTTGGGGGGCAAAAAGCGCAGGTTTAGTTTTGTTGAGGTTTAGGGTAAGATGATTATTGGTCATCCATATAGTTCGACAGAAGTTAGGGCACTTTGGGTTAGTTGCTGTAGCTTAGATGAGGAATTGGTAGCACAGATGATGACTGAGTCATCTACTTATTGGATGACAGCACTTTAACTAAAAGTGGTGTGGAGGTTGTTGAGCATGGATCCTTGGGGAACACCTGTGGTTGTGTTAAGGAATGGAGAGAAGGAATGTTGCCACTTGGTTGATTGTTGCCTATTTATGAGGTAGTTTGAGAACCAGTCTAGGGTTAAGGGTGAGATGCCTATGTTAGAGAGTTCAGTGAGAAGGAAATAATGGGAGACTACATCAAAAGCCTTAGAAAGGTCAAGAAAGAGAGAAAAATATTTTTCCAGCATCTCGAGCCTAGTTAACTGTGTCCAGGAAGGATATAAAAGCTGCAGTAGTGCTGTAATCCAACCTAAAACCATGCTGAGTGGGAGAAAGGATTTGGTTGTGAAGCAGATAATGAAGAAGTTGAGTGTGTATGCATTCTTCCAAAATCTTTGAGATGGGTGAGAGGATAGCAATAGGTTGAAAGTTGGAAACATCTCTGTTGTTGTCTCCTTTATGAAGAGGTAGAATATATGCTTTTTTCCAAATTGCGGGTATGTGGGACTTATGAACAGCTCTATTAAGATGTTGGCTGGTGGGATAAGCAACAGAGTTGGCAGATATTTGTAGGAATTCAGGAGGTAGGTTGTCAAGGGTGTCGGAGTCAGGTTTGAGATTAAGAAGCAGCTTTTTTATAGTGGTGGTAGGTATAGGTGAAAGAGAAAAGCTAGGTAAAGGAGTATGTAAGGTGTCTTATGTGGATGGATTAGAGGGAACTGAGTTGGTTTGTGGAAAGGTGGCGGTTAGATTAGCTATAGTACTGATGAAATATGAGTTGAAGAGTGAGGCTATTTCAGTGGATATTTTATCTGGATTTGGAAAAGGATTACAACTTGAGTCTGGATTTAGTAAAGAATTAATGGAGCTTCAGAATTTTTTTTGGAGGGGGGGTTGCTTAAGGTGGTTTTGTAGACTAAGGTAGTGTTCTTTTTTATTTTAATGACTAGGTATGTTACTTGATTATGGAGTTGTTTATATTGTGTGAGGTCAGATGGATTTTTGTTTTTTTGTCATAATTTCCATGCTTTGTCCCTGGCAGTTATGAGTTGCTTAGTGGGTCTAGTAAGCCAACTGCCATTTTTTACTCTCTTTTGTTAGAGTGGAGCTAGATTGTTTAGGATCTTGAGAAATGCTGAGTTGTAGAACTCAACAGCCTCATCTAGGGGAAGGAATTTTAATACATTCCAGTTGATGCTTTGTAAAGTTTCATTTAGCTTGGTTGGACAGAAATGGGATAAATCTCTCATTTGCTTATATTGGTGTTTACTAAGTGTTGGGGTAGTTTTCCATAGTATGAAGGCAGGTAGGTGGTCACTTATACTATTAGAGAGTGTTCCTGTGGATGCAGTTCTATCTGGGTTGGAGATCATAATCCACTGCAAGACTGAACCGCTATCATTCTTTTTGTTGGGTCTAGTTATATTAATAATTAGCTGGGTAAAGCTTTATAGGTTGATATCAGAGGTAGGATGGTGGAGGGAGATGTCTATCCAGTTAATATTTACATCACCCAGAATGATTGTTTCTTTTTTTATATTATTTGATGTCCAGGCAAGGATTTCTTCTAATATAGGAAAGTTATTACCCAGAGGGATATATACGACTACAGTGCAGAAGCTCTTGAAATTATTCATTTTTAGGAAAGAAATTAATATTTTGGCTGTGGAAAGATGTGGGATACTTAGTATATGGGACTATAGTAAAGGTATTTGGGTATATCAGAGTGATACCTCCATCTTTTTTGCGGGATCTATCTGATCAAAGACAAGCAAAGTCTGGGATAGGAATTTGGTGTCTTTATTGTAAGATTTTAACCATGTCTTAGTAGTGGCTATAATATCAGGTTTGTTGTGAGCTATTCAGGCATGTAATTCTGGGATTTTGTTTCTGATACTTTGAAGGTTAATGGTTGAAACGTTTAGTAATTTATAGGAGTTGGGGGGTTAAGAGGAGAGGAGATGGGACCTGGGTTTGGATGTATGTCTCCGCATTGGAGCAGGTTAGAATATGTATATGGGAGAGTATTGGGTTGCTGTTTCTGTTTTTCCTTGTACTGATACTGATAATTTAAAGCAAAGTTTGTTTTATTGTCCTGTAGGGGAAGGATTTATACTTTGGTGCATAAAATTATATCTGTTGCATATAGGCTACATGATACTTCAGAGAAGCTGGTAAGAGACTGTGTGTAGATATTATAGATGCAGGTTTATAGTAAATATATATATTTTTAGAATGATGTTAGGTGTAGTAGAAGGTAAAAGGAAAGTGACAGGGTAAGGAGAATTGTATTAGAGATAAGTGACATAATAGAAAAGGGGGCTGTTTGTGATAAGAAATTTGAAGCTGTTGTAGTAAAATATAAGTTGTGTTTGAGGGGAAAATTTCTGGGCTCCAATGGCTGTGGTTAAAGAGGAGATTAGTTGGTTAAATACTACTTGGTTAGTGAGTCTAAACTGATGGTGAGGAATGAGTTACATTAGGAGTGATTTGTGGATGAGTGTGATTGGATGAGTTGTAATGATGGGAGGAGCTATGGTGGGAATAAATGTAGTTGAAATGAACACAATAAATTATAAAGACATAGTTATTATAACATGACAGCAGTGACAAATCATAATAAAAATGTTCTTGGTTTACCACAAACTTAGACAAACACAAAGCCCAAGAGACAAGACAATGTAACATGCCAAACTCCAAAACATTCTAGTCATTGACGACTCCACTATGCATAAACAAACTCATACCTCACTAGGCTTTGCAAGGAGTTTATGATGGTGTCATTCCTAAAGTAGGGGACATTCACAACTGTGGGCAGTACAGAGGCATCAAACTCCTGTTAAATTGCATGCAATCTCTGTACAGGGGATTGATAAACAAATATGCAGAGAAGTAGAAAGTAATATGGGAGATGAGCAGTTTGGATTCGGATCAGGATTTACCACAACTGATCTGATGTTTCAGTGAGACAGATAGTTGAGAAGAAGCTAGAGATGAGGAAAGAGTCCAACTGGACATTCCTAGACTTGGACAAAGCATATGACAAGGTCACAAGAAAGCTGATTTGGGCAGTCCTGTGGTGGTTTGAAATGCCAGAAACATTGTTAGAATTAGTGCAGCCTATGTACAAGGACCCAGTGATACACAAGTACAAAGAGTGTTTAGTCTCAAAGAGGGATTCACAGTAGGAGTGAGTGTGTATCAGGGTTCAGCTCTAAGCCCACTGCTGTTCATACTGGTGATGGACTACATTAACAAATATGTAGGAGGGGACAGATCAACAAAGTTGCTGTATGCAGATGATAAGGCATTACAAGCAGACTCTAAGCAAGAACTTCAGCAAAGCATAGGGGAATAGAATGCAAAAACTGAAGGAACATTGGATGAAGCTGAGTACAGATAAGACAGTTGTAATGGAGGCAAATGGTGGAGTTCAGAAGAAGCTGAGAATTGTGATAGTAGGAAAAGTAGTTGATCAGGCCTACATATTCAAGTATTTGGAAGGGGGGGTGTTATGGAGAAAGGGAAGTCTGAATGAGGAGGTCAAAGCTAGAATCAGAGGAGCTACAGCTAACTGGTACAGAGTGTCAGGTGTAGTATATGACAGAAGAATTCCAAAGAAGCTAAAAAGTAAGGTGTACAAAACAGTGGTGCAACCAATACTACTGTATGGTATGGAAACCTGAACAGTAAAGGCAAGTAAAACTTTGGCATTTAGTCACTTGTTAAAGAACATGGTGTCACCAATAGTGGATTCACTGGCTGTCAGCTTGGAGTTAGATGTGTAACCGGACAGAATGTGTTGTACCTTATTATCTTATGGTCTTTATGTCTGTCAGCACAGAGTACAAGTACTGAACTGGAAAACTTTTCATCTTGCTTTTATACATTTCAAATTCTATCCCCCAACCAAAAAAAGAAAAATATAGAAGATAAGAAAATTAGAGGTAAAGCCAGTTTGATTAAATGTCAGAAATATCATAAAAAAGCTTATGTTTTACAGGCTTTTCTCTGTGAGAAGTATGTTGATATATGCACTATTATTTAAACCTGTTTATTGAAACCTGTCTTAAAGATCTACAATTCATATCACAAATCCTAGACCATACCGCCTTTCAGTGATTTAGATCTAATGAGAAAGGTGGCAGAATCTTAATATTTTCAAAAGAATGATTAAAAGTCAGAATCCAAGAAAACAACTCCAGTCTAGAAAATGCTCCAACAATAATAAATAAACACACATTACAGTGATAGGACCACAAGAGGAAACAATCCTTATATACAGTAACTGTGAATATAACAATTACTGATGCAAATAAAAATAAAAACACAAGTTCCATGGGATCAGTCAACATACCTGATGGTTTCTTTTTGAAGAACCAAGAATGACATAAATAAAATACAATCAGTCATGTTCTCCAAAATAGTGGTGTGTGGGCACATCTCTGCCATTGGGCTGAAGTGGTACCAATTCACAAGTGAGGGACAGCAGATGCAATTTTAGACCGTTCTGTTCAGTCAGTGTTCAGTGTAAAACCACAGAGACACCCATAAGGGAACTTATCCAAAATGATGAAGGGTGCAGACTTATTTTGTATATGGAACATTACAGGATTATTAAAGGGAGATTTTATCTCCTGAATTTTATTACATTTTTAAGAGGTATGAACATCATGAAATAACAGACTGACTTGCATGCTGCTTATCCAGATCTTGGTATTTCACAATATTCTGTAGGTGAGAATAATTTGTTTATTCAACATATTAAATGCCTGTCCTTATCTAAGTTGATGCGTAAAACATTGGTGAAGCAACAAGACACAAGAAGTGAAAGTGCGTGACAGGATACATTTCCCTTCTGATAGGAGAAAAATGGCATTCTCACCTTTACTGTCAATAAATATATCACAAGAGTTTTAATAAATTATATAAATTTTGATTAGACTATAAAAGGTCGTATAATAAAAAAATTACACCGTCATAAATGATCTTAGGACACTGATAGACAACTATTTATACTTTGAAAAGTGGGAATATACAAAAATTAGAAATGTATATTCCGGACCCCATCTAACTCTAAAGGCAAATCTAATCACTCCAGGGAGTTAATTGCACCATTTTACATCTCAGTAGCAGACACATAAGTGAATACAGCAATGGTGTCTGTAGCTGTCAGTTAAGTCACATGAAGCAGCGTGAAATTATACAAAAGGTTCTTTACTAGAAAAACAATAGGTTGGAAAATTGAACTGCTAAGAATTATTTACTTACTTGTTTATTTGTTGCTTTTGATTACTAAGATAGGCTGAGCACAAATACCATTTTCAGCAGATAAGCTCCACAGATTTTTACATAATAAATCAAATGAAGTCAATGTCATATTGAAGGACAGTTTAGATGCAATAAGGGAGAATACAGCAGTGTAAGCTACAATACACAATTTAATGTATAGTAAAGGAGGAGTGATAAAGGCATAACACTTTTACAGACAATTGTACTTTATATACAATAATTTGCATTTGAGATGATCGTGATGAAGTTTCTGCAGGGTAAAAGTAGTACTGAGACAGAGCTGGATATAGATTCATTTTTACTGAGGACAGTGGCAAAGTTTAGAGCTATATAGGGTTTTTTAGTATGGTTTGGATAGAGGTCTAGAATTAGTTTGCTTTTGGAGGAGTGGAATGGTATACTAGTTATTTGATACATGGCTGGAATATAGAGATTTTCCTGCTAAATTGTTTGATTTGGTTGTGCAAAAGTGAGGTTTGGATGTGGAGTGTAGAGCTCTTGGTGGATTAAAAATTCAGATGATGTTTGATAGAGAGGGAGTGTTATTGGAGTTATAGATGAGACTATGAGCAGTAAGACACTGGCAGCAATTTACATGTAGTGGCAATATATATATATATATATATAAATATATATATATATATATATATATATATATATATATATATATATATATATACATCTATATAAATATATATAAATATATATATATATATGGGTCTAGGACACATGCTCGACTAGCATATGTCCAAATTACAAAACATCGAACACACATACATGAAAGTGCTTAACATCGAAAATGCTTCAGTGTGTGTGCAGTTCAAAAAAAAATCTACATTTCTGCAGGGTGAAGCCCTGCACCCCCACACCTCTACTTTATTATTCTAACTCCGAGATCACACTACAGTGGGGAAAAGGGAATTTTCCCTTACCTGCATTGTAGTCCGATCTACGAAACAGGTACACATACACGGAAGTGCTTGTTGACGTTAAGCACTTTCGTGTATGTGTGTTTGATGTTTTGTGATTCGGACATATGCTAGTCGAGCATGTGTCTGGAACAAATATATATATATATATATATATATATATATATATATATATATATATTTAGACATTTATAACAGTGCATATATACTTCTGTTAATTAGAATATATACATAGTGCACGTATGTATTAAAGGGTTAAACTGTTCATAGCTGAGAAGCGGAAAGTCATCCAATTGAATGTATTACAAAATGCCTGGTACTTGGTGCAAGCTTCAAGTACAGATAAAAATCAGGTGCAGGGAGTATCGAAAGACTGCTTTCATACAGAAACATTCTCAAACAGAAAAGACTCTCTAAGATTATTCACCTTGAAACAGAATACAATGAACAGACTGCATGACATCAGAGAAATACCAAAGTACTGACTTTACAAGTTTCCAACAGATTGCAAATTTCAAAGAATTATTTCATGTATGTAAAGGACATTAAAAGTGTATAATGTTAATCTGATTCTTTGTTAGATCTGGTACACTGGAGAACATCATCTATGCTGTCTGAAATGTTTAACCTGAAGCATTAAAGCTATAAACTGTACAGTATTGTATGTGTCGTCTGTCATATTGACAAGTTATTTTATTAGTACTGCCCATAATATAGTGCTGAAAAGGTTAATAGTCTGTAAAGTTCAGTGCATTAATCAGACTTTCATTTTAACAAGGCACCAGCATGCAGCAGCAGCACAGAAATCTGCATTTAATTTTTCAGTAACATTGTTCAAGTTTGCTTATTAGGGATGTTTGTAGGTTGGCAAGGATTAAAGCAGTATAGAGGAGTGATAGGATAAAGTGAATAGTGGCAATGTTTTTTTTTTTTTTTTGGTACGGTTTGAAAGTAATATTTTTACCTTATAAAAGGATAGCTTTGGTGGGTTTACTTTAGTGTTTTCAAGATGTGGTAGTCACATTTTAAGTAGTTATCTATGTATACACCCAGTAGTTTAGTATGTATAACTAATTCGAAATTTGTGGAATTGGTGGAGGCTGTGATGAAGGTTGGCAACTGGGATGTAAGTAGTTTGGTTTTAGTGGCATTGAGGGGTAGCTGAGACTTTGTTATCCATGCCTCAATTGAGGAGAAGGCTTCTTGGCTATGTTCCAGTAGTTCTGTGAGGGTTTATGCTGAACTGATCAGTGTGGAGTCATCAGTGTATTACATGATGGAAGCTTTTTTACTGGCTGTATGTAGATCATTAATGAAAATATTAAATAAGATAGGACCAAGAATGAACCCTTGGGGAGAACTACAACTATTGGAAAGAATGAAGGAGAATAACTGTTTTCTACACTTCACAGCTTGGGACCTAGAGGTAAGGTAGATATGAAACCAGTTTAGGGATGACTTATTTAGACCCAGGGCTGCTAGTCTTGACTGGAGATTCTGGTGAGATGTAATGTCAAAGGCCTTTGATGGATCAAGGAAGAGACCTGATATTAATTCATTATTGTTTCAATGAGTGTTTACAGAGTTCACAAAACTGAATAGAGCAGTGGAGGTGCAATGGTGGGGGTGCAAACCATGTTGGATGGGAAAAAGAAGGGAATTTTGGGTGATACAGTTGAGGTGCTTTTGTTGAATGCATGTTTTGAGGATTTTGGACAATGGAGAGAGAATGGCAATTGAGCAGGAATTAGGTGTTCAGTTGAGTTGCTGCCATTATATAATGAAAGGACATAGGACTTTTTCCATAGAAGCGGGACATATGATTCTGAGATAGGCTGGTTTATTAAGACTGATACATGGTATGCTATAACAACAGCTGGCTACTTTAGATATTCACCTGGCAGGCTGTTAGGAGCAAGTGTTGTATTTTTGAGTTTTAGAAGTCTTTTTGCTTTTTGTTTTTTTTTATTGTGGATGTGGAGACTAATTGTAGGGACAGTTAGTGTTTATGGTTAGTGACCTGGACAGAGGGTTGCAAAGAAGAGGGAGAGGTTGGATTCTTGTTAGAGTGGCCTCAAGAAATGTCACTATGGTGGGCATGGCTGTGATGGCTAACTGAGAGAAGCAACTGTTGAAAGCTATGTGACAAAAAACTTTTCTCTGACAGAAAACATAATCAAAAATTAAAAATTGGAGACATTTGTTAGCTAATGTTACTTACTAATAGTCAGAGAAAAGATTTATCGCTTCATGTTCTTCAAAAACTGTAACTGTCTTGTCAGAATTTCAACTGCAAGGTTAAGAGAGAGAATAAACTTCAACGTGAGCTACTCAAGAAATGGTACTTAGGATTCTTGTGATAAATAAGACATCCAGACACTGGTATCTAGTATGCAGGATGTATTACAAACTGGATACCAAAACAGAAATTTTCAAAGACCAGAAAGAAGATGGAACATTTATAAATTCTTATGAAATGACAAAGTGCATAAATCAGCAGTATGGAAGAAGCTTTAAATGATTATGAAGGTAGAATAACTGCAGGTGAGTCTCAGACTGAATTTCTTTTAAAACAAAATGTTTCATAGATAAAGTTGATTATTTAGAAAATAGATTGAGATGAAATAACATTAGAATGTATGGTATACCTGAAAAGTAAGAGGGAGACAATATAATAAACTTTTTAACAGCCTGGCTGCATAAAACATTAAGTCTACATGAAACTTTATCTTTTGGAATTGAAGTGGCATATAGATCCCTGAGACAACATTCGAAGAAGGAAAACTCATCACCACATTCAGTTATAGTTAAGTTTATGTTAAGCTTAGAAAAAGATCAAATATTAAAAACAGCATGGTCCAGCCCATCTATTAAAATCGGTGAACATGTAGTCAGATTTGACAATGATTATTCCAGCAAAGTAATGAGTAAAAGAAAATGCTACTTGCCAATGATCAAGGAACTTAAAAAGTGCAACATTACAGCCACTTTGGTGGTTCCTGCAAAGATCAAATTATTTCTTTCTGAATGAACTAAAATATTTGACACACTGGAGAAGGTATCCACTTTTGTTAACCAAAGTAAAATCCTTAATAATACTGAAGAAATGGATTGGAACAGTATATCCTTCAAGAGGTAAAATGAACTGAATTCCTGTAAAACTGCTTCTAAAATTAAAAAAAACTTAAAAACAAGTGACTTTTATTACCTGACTGCAGGACTTTTATTTTCTGAAACAAGAGATTTACCCTTTAAGTAAAAGATTTGCATTTGACGTTAAGCTATCTTGCTGTTTTAAAAATAGTGACTCTCCACTAAAACTTAACTTTTTAGAAAGGAAAAACTTAAGTTACCTACTTTCACATCTAACTCCTCTAGTGCACACTGCAGTGTTTAGGATAAACCATTTTTTTTCATCTTACCTTTAAGCATCCCTGTGACTAGCACTTGCTTTAAAACCTGCTGGAAAGCATTAGGAAGTCTTAAACTGATACAAGCACTCAACTCTCCTTGTTAATAAGGAGAAATTAATCATAGGCACTAAATAGCCTATAATTGCAAAGTACCTTGCTAAGGTAAGGGAAAACAGCTCTTGTATTTTACAAAAAAAAGCACCAAACCAGGCATGTCCAAGGGTCAGCTTCCGGTGATTTCTCCTGTCCACCTGGTGAATTTGGGCATACTGGAACAATGCAGCAATTGCCTCATTTACACAGACAACCCTCTCATCCTACCACCCAACACTACAACCTGTGAGAGATGCACTTACACAGCCAAACTGGAAGCAAAGCTCTCTCCACCCAAGATTGTGCTAGACAGCCAAAAGGAGAAGGTTAACACTCGCACTACACCTCAAGCAACACATAGCCCTTCTAAACCCATACCACCAACACTCACACATAGCAACACTAAACCCACATATGTGTAGGCACTTAACATTAACCTGCCCAAGCAAAAAGGACCTCCGAAGCAGAAACACAAACAAACACCAATCACAACCAAAGTGTCACATAGCTCACAACACAAGTGTGCCACCCAACAACAGCCCCTAAGGCAAGACAATGTACCCAACACTTTATTCATAGTTCACTCTATAGTCAGGCACACTGATGTCCCGCTCACCAGGCTGAACAAGGAGAAAATTACAGTCAGCTGCCTGCCGGGTGCCAGGATCCACCACATAGCGCATGCACTCAAGTCACTCCACAACAAGTACAAACATGACTCTGTCATTGTCCATGTTAGAGTGAATGACTTGAGATGTACCTCCCTGGACTACATGAAAAGAGACATGGAAGAGCTCTTGGATCATGTGGCCCAGACAGGTATGACCCTAGCCCTGAGTAGCATTCTGTCTTTGCCCAGAGTGATACCACAGTATAAGGACAAAAATGATTGACTTCAACAATTGGCTAAGCTTCTGGTGTCATTCAAAGGGGATCCAGTATTTGTCTGCCTGGGATGACATGATTGACAGACCATGATGCTTTGCAAAGATGGTCTGCACCTGTCACCCCTGGGATTCAGGTTACTGGCTAAGGCTCTTATCACCCCTATAGTGCCTTTTTTAGGCAAAGTTCAAAGGACAAAACCACCACTGTAACAGGTACAAGCATGCAAAATTTGAAGGTAATGCTACTCAATGCTAGAAGTCTAAACCTCAAAATGCACTCTCTCGAGGCACTTCTAAAAATGGAGAACATCAATATCTGTGCAGTAACTGAGACCTGGTTCAAGGCTCCAGAAAGCACCCCTGCAATACCAGGCTACAACGTTTACCATACTTTTCAGTCACCAAACCAGGACCAAAACACTAAAGGTGGAGGAGTGTCCATATTCACCAAGGATATTCACAACACCAGGCTAGTTGCCCAACACAATGCATCTGAAATTCTCCAGGTGCAACTAACACTAGGTAAGACTGCAATCCAAATTGCAGCTTGCTACAGATCCCCCACCATGCCCCAAGATTCTCACTACACCTTTCTAAACATACTGGAAAATATTAAGAAACAACCAAACACCCTAATACTGGGTGATTTCAACTACCCTGCCATTAACTGGGAAAACTACTCATGTACCAACACCTTTGCCCAATGGTTCTTGGAATTCATAAATTCCAATGCACTGGATCAAATAATCTTTAGTCCCACCAAGGGCTTCAATGTCCTAGACCTGGTTATTACCAACATGGGAAATCAATGCTCCACACCCATGGTCACCTCCTCATTAGTCAGGTCTGACCATAAGCTAATCACCCTTGACATCCACATCCCACCCCCACCCCCCAGTAAGGAAACCTCTGTAAAAAAATTCTCAAAAGCCAACTTCATGCTACTCAAGTCAGAAGTGACAAACTTCATGACAACCATGCAGACGGGAACTGAAAGTTCGACTGCTGAATAATACACTAAGGCACTGTATGAGCACATCCACTCTTGCATGAATTGTGCCTTACCCAATAGAACCAAGACGCTCTCCTCCAAAAAAAGGAAGCCAATCTGGTGGTCCCTTGCCATAAACAAACTTTACAACAAAAGGAAGAAACTGTTGCAGAAAAGAGGAAAATCCCAGGATACAAAAAACTCCCTTACCAGCCACAGTAAGAAGCTGAGATCCCTCATAAAATCCTCCAAAGCTAGTTACAAAAATAAAATTGCTGAAGATTCCAAAGACACCCACAAGGCATTCTATTGCTATGTCAAGAATCTAAATGGGAATGCTCAAATCTGCTCTGAGCTACAACAGAATGGCATTAAATATACTGATCCCAAGGAAACTGCCAATATCCTGGCAGATCGAGTCAGTGCAAACTTTACCCCTCTTTCACCCCCTAAAGGGCCCATCTCAATACCAAAAGATTGCTAAATTGCAGTAATAATGGCTACACAGGTATAAAACGCACTTTCCAAAGCTAAGACAACAGCATCCATGGGACCAGACAACATCCCAGGCTGTGTACTACATGAACTACAAAATGAACTGGCACCTCACCTAAGTGTCATGTTTAATCATAGCCTCACCTCAAGCTTTGTGCCCACTGAGTGGCGCACAGCTACAGTTATCCCACTCTACAAGGGGGGGATCCACCTTGGATCCAGGGAACTATCGCCCCATCAGTCTGATGAGCCTGATCTACAAGGCCATGGAACATATTATCATGGAACTTATAAACAAAGACACTGGCAACCTTCAAACACTGGACCCTACACAGTTTGGGCTTGTGAAGGGCCAATCTTGTCCCCTGAACCTGATTGACTTCTTCAAATCAGTCTCCAGAGCTGTGGACAATGGTAAGGTGGTCCACACAGCCTATCTGGACCTCGCCAAGGCCTTCGACACCATCCCCCACTCTGGATCATAGATAAACTTACTAAGCTGAGCATTAACCCCTACGTCACTCGATGGGTTGCCAACTGGCTTACTGACAGAACCCACACTGTAAAAGTAGCCGACTCCAAATCCATCTCCAGACAAGTGACAAATGGAGTATATCAGGGTTCAGTCCTGGGATCGTTCTTGTTTGGCATCTACTTCTCTAAAGTACAGGCCAACACTAAGGGACTCTGGCTAACAAAGTTTGCAGATGACTGCAAACAAGCAGCCATTATTGAATCCCCAAATGTTGTGTATATTCTACAAAAGGGCCTTACAGAAACAGATGCTTGGTGCCAGAGCCATAGGCTCAAGCTCAATGCCAAGAAATGTATAGTTATCCTGTTTGGGGAAAAAACATGTACCCTTGAATTACCACATAGGTGGCTGTACACTAAACACCGAAAGTGTGATAAGAGACTTAGGGACAGAGGTGGACAATGGTCTCACCTTCGATAAACATCTATGTGGCACACCTCATCACTAAGGGCTTTTCATCCAGAAAAAAGGAGGTCATTGTCCCACTGTAGTCATCCCTCATTAGACCCATTATAGAATACAACGTCCCATTTGGTATGTACCTCTCAAGACATCTGCAACAACTGGAAAGGCCGCAGAAATACCTCACTAATAGAATCACAGCCCTAAAGCAGATGCCCTATGCTGACCATCTAAAAATCCTCCACCTATACTCTGTCGCATATCGTCTACTCTGCTTAACATACAAGGCTATGTAAAACCCAGAGCTGTTGGACATGCTACACTTAAAGAAATCCTAATCCCTCAGAGTCACATGCTCCTGGGATCTAAACCTTCTCATCACAATGAACAAAATATGCTGGAGGGATAGATTCCTGATCCAGAGACTCCCCAGACTCTGGGATAGACTGCCCATACATGTCAAGCAGAGCACCTCTTTGGCCATCTTCAAAAGGAACCTTGATGATTGGATGGGAGATAGGAAATTCACCCCAGGGATCATGTCAGTTGCTCTGCTAGACAGGCATCCAGCGAAGAAAATACTGTGGGAAGAAATAGTCAGGGAATTGTTATGGCTAGGCCGATAGCCTAGTACCAACCTATGAACCTATGAACCTATATGTAAATATGTATTTATATTTTAAGCTAAAACATTTTTCATGATAGGAATATAAATGGTTAGTTTTATTGTTTTACTATATTTACAGTGAAAGATGTACTATATTTTATTTAACTAAACTTACAAAAGTATTTATAAATGTTAAACAAAAACTTCCGGTAAGAGAATGTCATTAAATTATAAGCAATAGAACGGGTAACTTTAGGACGATATAAGTTAAGAATTTTATTTTATTTTTATAAATTAGTTTCATAAGCTAAGGATTTTTAAATATTCTGATATTTATCATATTGAGTTTTACACAATTTTGAGATATATACACTTGTAGATTTAAAATTCAGAGGCTTTGTTAGATCTACAAAATATGTGCATATGTTTTAGCATGATGAATATACATATTTTATATATATATATATATATATATATATATATATATATAGTGCCTTTTTTAGGCAGGGTTCAAATAACAAATTCACCACCATAACAGGAACAGGCAAGCAAAAACTGAGGGTAATGCTACTCAATGCTAGAAGTCTAAATCTCAAAATGCACTCACTCGAGGCACTCCTTAAAATGGAGAACATTGATATCTGTGCAGTGACTGAGACCTGGTTCAAGGCTCCAGAGAGCACCCCTGCACTACAAGGCTATAACTCATACCACACTTTTCGGCCATGTAACCTGGAATGAAACACCAAAGGCGGAGGTGTGTCCATATTCATTAAGGATATTCACACCTCCAGGCTAGTTGCTCAGCATAATGTATCCAAGGTTATCCAAGTGCAACTAACTCTGGGCAAAACTGCATCCAAATCGTAGCTTGCTACAGATCCCCCACCATGCCTCAGGATTCCCACTCCTCTTTTCTTGATGTACTGGAAAATATTAGGGTTCAACCAAACACCCTAATAATGGGCGACTTCAACTATCGCACCATTAACTGGGAAAACTACTCGTGTACCAACTCATTAACTCAACGCTTTCTGGAATTCATAAACTCCAATGCCCTAGATCAACTTATCCACACCCCCACCAGGGGCAACAATATCCTAGACCTAGTCATTACCAGCATGAGTGATTGGTGTTCCACACCTGAAGTCAACTCCTCGTTGGTCCGATCCGACCATAAGCTAATCACCCTTGATATCCACATCCCACCCCCACCCCCCATTAAGTAAACCACAGTAAAAAATTTCTCCAAAGCCAACTTCATGCTTCTTAAGACAGAAGTGGTGAACTTCATGACACCCGTGCAGATGGACAATACAGTTACAACTGCTGAATCCTACACAAATGCACCCTAAAAGCACTTACACGAGTGCATGGATCGTGCTATCCCAAACAGAACCAAGATGCTATCCTCCAAAAAAAGGAAGCCAATTTGGTGGTCCCCTGCCATAAACAAACTGTACAACAGAAGGAAGAAACTGTTGCAAAAGAGAGTAAAATCTCATGAGTGGAGGAGCTCCCTGGTCAGCCTCAGTAAGAAGCTGAGATCCCTTATAAGATCCTCCAAAGCTAGCTACGAAAACAAAATTGACACTACTTCCAAGGACAACCACAAAGCATTCTATAGCTATGTCAAGAATCTTGATATCAACACCCAGATCTGCTCTGAGTTACAGCACAAAGGCACGAAAATTATAGAACCAACTGATATTGCCAACATCCTGGCAGATAGGTTCAGTGCTAACTTTACCCCCCTCTCACCCCCTAAAGGGCCCATATCTATATAGGAAGAATGCATAGTCCCTGTAATCACAACTATGCAGGTAAAAGCTGCACTCTCTAAAGCCAAAAACACAGCATCCATGGGACCGGACAACATCCCAGGCTGCGTTTTACATGAACTTCAGAATGAACTGACTCCCCACTTAAGCACCATGTTCAATAATAGCCTTGCATCAGGCTTTGTGCCCATTGAATGGCACACAGCAACAGTTATCCCACTCCACAAAGGGGGAGCCAACACTGATCCCAGGAACTATCGATCTATTAGCCTGACGAGCCTGGTCTGCAAGGCCATGGAAAGTATCATCATGGAGCTCATAAACAAAGACATTGGTAATCTCCAAACTCTGGATCCCACCCAGTTTGGGTTTATGAAAGGCAGATCAAGCTGTAGATGAGGGGAAGGTGGTTCACACAGCCTATCTTGACCTCGCCAAGGCTTTCGACACCATTCCTCATTCTGGAATTATAGCTAAACTCACTAAACTAGGTATAAATACCTATGTCACAAGATGGGTTTCCAACTGGCTTACTGACAGAACCCACACTGTAAAAGTTGCAGACTCCAAATCTGACCTCAAAGCAGTGACAAGTGGAGTACCACAGGGTTCCGACCTGGGACATCTCCTGTTTGGTATCTACTTCTCTGAAGTAGAGGCTAACACATAAGGCCTCTGGCTAACAAAGTTTGCAGATGACTGCAAACTAGGAGCCATAGTCAAGTCCCCAAATGATGTGGACATCCTACAGAAGGGCCTCACTGAGACAGATGCCTGGTGTCAGAGTCATGGCCTCAAGCTCAATGCTAACAAGTGCAGTGTCATCCCCTTTGGTAAAAACTCTGTACCCATGAACTACCACATAGGCAGCAATCTACTTAACATCGAATGCGTGATAAGAGACCTTGGGACCCAGGTGGACAGTAGTCTCTCCTTCAATAGTCACATCGCCACAGTAGTCAGGAAGTCCTTCTACATGGTACACCTCATCATAAAAGGGTTCTCATCTAGGAAAAAAGAAGTCATTGTTCCCCTCTACTCAACACTCATTAGACCCATTATAGAGTACAATGTCCCTTTTGGAATGTACCTCACAAAACATCTGCAGCAGCTGGAAAGGCCACAGAAGTACCTCACAAAGAGGATTACTGGCCTCAAACAAATGCCCTACACTGACCGCCTCAAAAAAACTCCAGCTTTATTCCATAGCATATCACCTACTCCGAGGTGATCTCTGTCTAACATATAAATCTATGTCAAACCCAGAGCTGTTGGACATGCTACACCTAAAGAAATCCCAATCCCTCCAAGCTACACGCTCTAGGGACCTAAACCTTGTCACCACAATAAACAGGACATGCTGGAGGGATAGATTCCTGTCCCAGAGACTTCCCATACTCTGGAACAGGCTACCCATCTATGTCAAGTCCTTCATTAGCACTCTTCAAGAAAAATCTTGATGAGTGGATGGGAAATAGGAAATACACCCTGGGGATCACTTCTGTGCCTCTGCTCAACATTGGCACAGGAAAATCACTTTCTTGGGTGGCGTAAGCCAGGGAACCTTGTTGGCTAGGCTTACGTAGGCCCTTGGGCCAGTAGCCTAGTATCTACCTATGAACCTATGAACCTATACATATATATATATATATATATATATATATATATATATATATATATATATATATATATATACACACACACACACACACACACACACACACACACACACACACACGCGCACACACACACACACACATACATTGATTTTCCTTTTTGTATAATAGTTTAGTATGATAAGATTGCCTGTCATATATAAGTTTACAGATATCTTTTTCTCTTCGGGTCCTACTTTGTTCTACTTATTTATTTAAAGATGTAGCTTCTTTGAATGAGCAAATAATTTAGGAATATTTAATAGCTAATTTATACTACTGTTACATAAATAGGTATGTAATATGCTATATGTTGGATTATTTAATATTTGTGATTAATAGAAGAGAATTATTAAACTTTTATGTATAATGAGGAATAGTTTTAAATGGCAAAATATATAACTAAATAATATCTTATTTTTAGTTATATATATTATTATATTAATTATTTGTAAGTCACATTAGCTTTTGACTAGTTTATTGATGAATTTTTGGGTATTGGTAGGCTAAGAGATAGACTAATAATCTGTCTATTCAATAGGCAAACTAGCAACTTTGGTATCCATGGTAGGTTGTGATTTAGTAGTAATACATACACTTACAGTTGTAAACTTGTTTTTGTTTTTGTTATTTATGAGTTTTAGTAGTTTAGTTTATAGAAAGAAAGAACTCAAAAAAACATGGAATGTTAAGACAATGTTGGAGGAATGCATTAGAGTCTTATATACAATTAAATTAATATGTTGAATAAATGTGCAATGTTACATTTTAAAAGAAATATTTTAAATACAGAGTATGGATAGTTTAAATCTATTATTATCATTATTATTATTATTATTATTATTATTATTATTATTATTATGGTCTTAATGTATTCACACTAAACACCTATCTGTGTTAGGTTGCTGACACACAACCGAGCCAAACACCTGCTCTACATCTCCCCTCTGTTCTCTCTTCACTCTGTCTAACTTTCTACCCCACCAGAACCTACTATACTAAAGCTATATTTCAGAGTTAATATACTGTGTGACTATGAGCTATCTCTCCTCAGTAGCAGGGTTTCTCTACCTTTCCTCACTTCTCTTTAATTTATTAGTTCTGTCTATTGCTCATAATTCCCTGTAGCAATATAGCCCTGCACTTACCTGTCAGTTCCTCCAGCTGCACTGATTGTTTCTGCTGTTCTCTGCAGTCCTGGGTCTACCCGTTCTGTTCACTCTCTCTCCACTCCCCTACCCTACCACCAAATCCCATCCACCCCATTACACCTACATTTAACTGCAACTGGCCACACCCTCCAATTTACAATCTACCAATCAAACACCAGGACACACTCTCCCTACTTACATCCAACAGTACCCTCCTTATTATAATACATCCACCAACTTCCTTCCTCCTTTCTACCAAGCGCCAATCTTCTCTTACCCTATCTCTACACTCACATAGCTATTCTAATAATCTTTAGAATACTCCTAGTCCCTCCCATCTTCCTCCTCCCTAGCCTTGCTTCTTTGCTACCCGTACCTTAGTATTTTATTTTTACTTCCTTCTATCACTCACACACATCTAACTCAACACCCACATCTGATTACTACTATCCTCCAACATCTGATTACTACCAACACTCTCTCCCTTCCTGCAACACTTTTCCATAGTTCATTTGTTTCCTAATTACATATTCATCACTGTCCCTCTAGCCAAACTTTCACCCACTCATCTGTTCACTACTTACTATCTCTCTCCCACCATCACACAGCTGAACACTGCCTATCTGTATATACTCACACAACCCTCCTCCATTCACTCATATCCACCCACCACTAACATGCTACTCATCTCTGTTCTCATTCCTTTTCTACTTCTGCGATCACATCACTCCTCTGACCACATTAAATTATCTCCCATTAACCTTTCTCCTACTTTACTTCACTACACCAGAGACCTTCCAACTCTCCATCCATTCTTCATATCACCTTCTCTATTTAATATACCTAATGTACTCTTACCTAAGATGAAAAGTATCCTCCACCCCTACACCCCCTAAAAACCATACCCAAATATCACTACCACTACTTTAAGATTCCTACTCTTACATACACCACCAATAGCTTATCTCTATCAGGTGATATGCACCCTAACCAAGGGCCCATCTTCTATCCCTCACCTAACACTTAGGTGTCACAACCACCCTCCCCTCTCCCCAATCCCTCCATCAAGAACGTAACCCTCTTGTCACTCAATATACATAGCCTTCTTAACAAAGTCACATAATTCGATTCATGGGTGGTCCACTACTCTCTTAACATTATAATCCTCTCTGAAACCTGGCTCAAACCCCACATCACTGATAACAATAATGAAATTCTTCCCCAGATACAACATCTTCTGCGTAGACAGAACCCACAGAAAAGGTGGGGGTGTAGCAATAATCTACTCCAACCAACTTAACATATCCCCACTGCCCATTACACTTCCTAACTTCCATCCTGCTGAACTGCTATTAGTTAACTGCAAACTCAATAATCATAAAAAACTTACCATAGCTACTATATACATATTTCCCCCAGGTAATAACATCTCAATTCTCAAACACATTCTTTCCTGGATTACATTCAACATATCAAATGAAACTGCAATACTTGGTGACATCAATACTGATTGGCAAGAACTAACCTCCAACTCCCCAAAGTCTTAGATAAATGTACATGGCTTCAAACAACTTATCTCTATCCCAAATCACTTATAGTAAGACATCCAACTCTACCTCTATCCTGGACTGAATCCTTCTATCCATGTCAGACCTTTACCACAACCCAGAAACACTACCTGACTCAATAAGTGACCACTCACCTACCTGCATTCAGAGATGCTCTTCTCAACAAATTAGACCTCACAAATACAAAGACTGTCATAGGCTCTCCAAATTCAACCCAGATGAATTTAATAATAGACTCCCCTCAATAAACTGGTTCTTCCTTACATATCTACCCCTTGATGATGTCATCCATAGATTTAACCAACTTTTTCTGGATATCCTCAACTCCCTTGCTCCCCTCAGAAAATCTGAGTAAAATCTCTATTTGTACCCTGGCTGTCTCTATCCAGTCGCTCACTAATGCTCAACAGGGAAAATGCCTGGAATAATTAACTAAAAGCAAATTATCCCACCCACCTACAAACCAACAAAGAACTATGAAACCTCATTAAAAATGTATAAATAATGATAAGAAAAAATTCTATCTAAAGCCTCAGACTAACCAACACAACAATCCTAAGAAATTCTGCAATACAATCAATAAGATCCTTCATCCTGGTAACCCTTTACATCAAACCCCTCCACACCTCCTGTTCTCACTCTTCTCTAATTCAATATGTCGATGATTCAACAATTATTTATATCTCTGATAATCTCGTAGACCTTCACAATTTAACCCAAAACTCATTTAACTCAGTAGAAAATTGGCTTACTGATTATCAACTCATTCTTAATCCCCCCAAAAAAACAATCTTCTCCTATTCCTCCCTAAATCCTTCACTCATCTTAAATCTAACTTTTCTATCTCATCTCTGAACAACACTAAAATTAATGTAGAAACATGCACTAAACTCCTAGGCATGATCATTGATGACCAATTCATATTTGATCTACATGTCCATTATTGCATAAAAAAACTTGGTTTGCTGTATAGAAATAACAAATTCCTCATCAAAGACTCAAGACTCTCCCTAGCCCACACCTACGTTCTACCCTGTCTTCGTTATGACTCACAGACCTTAACTAACCTAGAATCCTCTCTAAAAACTAAACTCAAACTCACTTTTTATTTATTTTTTTATTTTACATTTGTTGACTGGGCTAGTCTAACTGGATATATGTCCATTTTCAATACAGCCCGGGGAGATAAGCTCCAAGAGAACAGATATCAAAACCAAACAAACACAAATAAACAGCTAATATACACACAAAATTCATAAACATTATTAACAGGTAAAAGAACTTTAAAGGAATAGATTCAGAGAATTATCATATAAGCTAGACAAATAATTTATAGTAGAGAGTAATGTAGTTAAAATTATAGACACAGGTTGTTACAAATACAAGAAGAGAGGCATGATAAACAATAGTTACTATAGTAAAGGTAGTCTCTATGACGCTAAGCTTTAAGAAGATGCAAAATAAGGGTGTATAGTAGGACTAGGGAATGTTATATTCAATGAGAGTAGGACTTGAATAGAGAAAAGAAGAAGGTAGGCAGAGGCAAGATAGAATAACTAATTGCTTAGTCAGGCTTTGTACATGGGCACAACCAGTGTGATTTGAGGAAGAGTTTGAGTTTACTTTTGAAAAGTGATATAGAGGGGAGAGAGGTAAGTTCATGGGGAAGTAGGGTCCAGGATTTTCCAACAGCAGTAGAGAAGAGAGAGTCCCCAGCTCTGTTGTTGAATTTTATAATATTTACAAGCAGTTTGTGTGATGATCGTAGGGTCTTTAGACTGGTATAGGGGGTGATGAAGGTAGAAAGTATGGGAGTATTTGTTGGTTGGTAAAGGGTCTTATGGGCCATGGCCATTTGGTGGAAATTGAGCTGATTTTGCAGTTCAAGCCAACCAAGTTGATTCAGATTATGACAGTGGTGGGTTCTGAAAGGGTTTCCTGTTGCAAATCTGGCTATGTTATTGTAGGAATTTTCCATTTTACTGAGGTTGTTTTAGATAGATTTGTAAATATGGGTGAGGCATAGAGGAGAGGAGAGATTAGATGAGTGTGAGCAATGGTTATTCTAGCTGACGGAGAAAGGAAGGATTTGACCCTATACAGAGAGACAAGTTTTTTTGTTAACAGTTTTTAGAGTATTATTGATATGGGTGTCAAAGTTGAGTTTGTCATCTATGGTGATGCCTAGTAATTTTGTTGTAGGTTCTAGGGATACGAGAGTGCCATTGTTGGATGTTACAGAGAAATCTGTAGGGGAAGACCTACGCGTAGGAGTAAAAAGGAGGAGTTTAGATTTTTTGGGGTTCAGGCGGAGACAGCGTTGTGAAAACCATTTTTCAACTGTGTTAAACACTGTTTGGGTAAGGGCGTAAAGTTCAGATGTGGTTGAGGATGAGCATACAAGAGTGGAGTCATCTGATTATTGGATGCATGTTGCTTGTGGAATTGCTAGGTGAAGGTCATTGATAACTAAAGTGAACAGTAAGGGTCCTAAAATGGACCTCTGAGGGACACCAAGGTTAACAGGCAGGTGGGTGGATACAGAATTATGCCAAAGAACAGCCTGCTGCCTGTTTTCTAAGTAGGATTTGAACCATTTTATAGCAGGTTTATCCAGTGACGGGGATGTAAGGATGTGTAAAAGTATCTGGTGATTTACCATATCGAAAGCTTTAGACAGATCGATGAGCAAAGCAGAGGACAGAATATTTTGGTTTCGGTTTTTGTTAATATGATCTGTAAAGGAGAGGAGGGCAGTAGTAGTGCTGTGGGCAGGTCTGAAACCATGTTGACAGCTGGATAGCAACTTATTATGGATAAGTTGGTCTAGCATTTGCTTATGGGTACATTTCTCCATGATCGTTGCCAAATGAGAATGCAGGGCTATGGGACGGTAGTTGGAGAAGTCAGTAGAGCTTCTGCCTTTATGTAGGGGGATAATACGGGAGACTTTCCAGATACTTGGGAAGTGTCCTTCAGTGATGGTTCTGCTAATCAGGATTGAAATGGGATAGGCAATGGATTTAGCTGCCTTTTGTAGATATTTAGCAGGTAGCTGGTCTGCTGAAGGAGAGGATGGTTTCAGTTTTTGTATAAGGGTGAGAATATATGTTGTTGGGACTGGTTGGAAGTGAAATGGAGGGAGTTGGGTGGAGTCTAAGTTAGATATAGGACAGTCTTGAGGTGATAACTGACTGGCAAGTGTTTGAATGGCTTCAGTGAAATAGGTATTAAAGGCATTAGCAGTATGCTTGGGATTTTCCTGGTCTGTGCCTTGTGGGTTTGGCGCGATGGATTGCCCTGGGTGTAATAGTTTGTTAATACATGCCCAGAACTTTTGTGGTTTATTATGGTAGGATTGCTGGAATTGTAGGTAGTAATTTCTTTTGTCAGAGAGTATAGATTTTTTAGTGTCGTTTCTCAGCTGTCTGAAATATTGTTGGTCAAGTGGGTTTTTTGTCATTCGCCATTTATTCCAGTATTTGTTTCTAAGATGGATTTTTTGCTTGGTTTCTTTTGAAAGCCATGGGGCAGATTTAGTTCTGATTCTGATAGAGTGGGTAGGAGCATGGTGGTCAAGAATAGATAGGAAGTTGGAGTTAAAGTATTTAACAGCATCTTCCAATGGGAGGTGTTTTAAAGGAGACCAGTTACATGCTTTGAGTTCATTTTGGAAGAGCTCTGGGTTAAATTTATTTTTAGTTCTTATTGTCCTGCAAATGGTTGGAATGGGAAGATTGGTCTTATGCCTGATGATATAGGTGAGTGTGTGATCACTCACATCATCGGGGAGAGTTCCAGCTTCATAGGTCTGGGGAGGATTATTTATGACGATCCAATCTAATGTACTTTCTTTATTATTAGGTTTGTTTATCCTGGTAGGGGAGGTAATGGTTTGAGAGAAACCGAATAAATTGATATGGGTGGTAGGGTGATCACCGCTGCAGCATTTCCAGTCAATGTTAAAATCACCTTGGATAATGGTTTCTTGGGGTATGTTTTGAGATAACCAGCAAAGAGTATCCTCTATGGTGGTACAGTTATTGGCAGGGGGTAGTTAGATGCAGACAATATAAATAGATTTGAAAGTGTTGATATGGACTTTGGAAATAAGAATTTTAGTGTTAGAGGTGGTTTAGTATCATAGGTAGAAATTTGCAGGCTAGATTTAAATAAGATGTCAATTCCACCACCCTTTTTAGCTACACAGTCAAGTCGCAAGATGTTAAAGCCTGGTGGGATGACTTTGTTGTCTTTAGTAACTAGTTTTAACCAGGTTTCTGTTAAACATAGAATGTCAAAGGAGTAGGCTTCTAGGAGAGAGTGGAGCTGTGTAATTTTGTTATTAATGCTACGTACATTTAGGTGAGCAGTTAAGAGTGAGTTAGGTGGTCTAGGGAGGGGATGGACAGTAGTGGGACTGGGGTTGAGGGGTTAAGTGGAAGTAGCAGTTGTTGGGCTAGAGTTTGGGTGGATATCTCCACCTTTAACTGAGAGGAGTTGTATCAGACATCTAGAGTCAGGGGATTTACAGTATTGGTTTAGGGATCTCCTGTGGTTGAGAGTGTAGTATCTGATGTGGGCTATTCTGTGATATTTAGGTAGAAGGTAGCAGAGTGTATATGTTATATTACCATGATTGGAGAGCATAGGCAGTGAAGGAGAGGTGATTGGGTTATTGGGGTACTGAAAACTTGGATGTAATGGGTTCTCATAGGAGGTAAGCAGGTAGGCTAAAGCTAAGGGAGGTAGTAGTATGGGTGTGAATAACAGCAGTAAGTGGATTGCAGTGTGTAGTTTGTACATTTGGATGGGTTAGGTATAAGGTATTGTTATAAGAAAGGAAGTAAAGAGGTGTAGATAGGGAGAGGAAAGGGGTGTGGTGGGAGAGGTAGGGAGTGGCAGGTGAGAGAGGAATAATGAGGTTGAAGGGAAATGTTTGGTGGTTGTGGTGGGAAAGGGTGAGGGGTGTGGCTAAGTAGTATAAGAGTAAGACCTCTGAGGGGTGTGTGGGAATTGGGGGTAGGGTAGGGGAGCTGAGAGAGCCCGCAGGGCGAACGGAGCGGGTTGAGACAGGTAATGGAGCAGCTAGATGAGAATCAATCAGCAGTACTGGTAACAGATGGTATGAAAGGTAAGTCAAAGTGGTAAAGAGCTGAGGTAAGAAGGAGTCCGTAAGAAAATAGGAGGGTGTATATAGTTAAAGTAACAGGTAAAGTGTGAGGTTACAGAGAAAGTCTAGGACAGAGGAAATATAGAGTAAATACAGGAAAAACAATAGATGAGTAATCTGGAGAATATAGGAAGGGATAGGGGTGTCCCCCTACTGGACAGAAATAGTATTGCAGGCAGTTCTGTATGGGAGCTAGCTGGTATCAGACTGGAGAAGAGTATAGAGCTAGTAAGGAGTGATTCTATGAGGTGGGGAAGGAATTTAGATACTGTGTAGATAGAAGGGGGTACTGGCTGCTGGCTGTCAAGGCTCAGAGTGTACTTAATAACCCCTGAGGCAATAGTGGACAGTAACAGGCTTTTGCAGGCAGGACATAGATATACTTTCTTTCTTCCCTGAGAGAGGGTGCAGGGAATATAGGCTGAGAGATGAGACCACAAGTGTTTGGAAGGGGTCCTTTGTCACCATACAATAGCTAGATTTTCTTCAAGCCAGATGCATTACTCCCAACACTACATCTCTCTCAAATGTCTAAACTGTCTAAAATTCTCCCACCAGCTCCTACTACCTCAACTGCTTATCATCCATGCCATTATCAACAAACCCACCACCTGTCCCACTATCACCTTCCTCATCTCATTTTATACTACAACCTGGACCCACCGGAGCACTGACCAGTCCATCCTGGAAACCACAAGCCTAAAAACAATTGGCCAACATTTATATAGATACTCAGTTGCATTAGCTTGGAAGAAACTACCTCTGGACATCAGAACTATATCCAATACTCATGAATTCAAAAAAGCTCTAAAAGAAAACCTACTTAACTCCTGGATTTGCCATTGCTTAAGCCCAAACTAACTCTCTTAGCCTTCACTACACTTGCCCATGTACTTACTGGCATGTCTCTCTAGTCTACTTTACCTGGTTGAACCCTTTCTCTAAATTATTAACTCCTGAGCTTGTTCACCTGCTCTATTATCTAGTACATCAAATACCAAGTTTATCTGTAATCTCTATCCCACTGTCTACTGCTCTCCCCAATTTGAAATATATTTTACAATAATGGTTTGCATCAATAACCTCTACTCTAGTTCAATTTTGATTGTATTTGTTGCTATCTATTTTGTTATATGTTTATTTTTGCTGCTCTCTCTCTCTCTCTAAATATATATATATATATATATATATATATATATATATATATATATATATATAGGTTCATAGGTTCATAGGTTGGTACTAGGCTATCAGCCTGGGGTGAATTCTCCCATCCAATCATCAAGCTTCCTTTTGATGAGGGCCATAGAGGTGCTCTGCTTGACATGTATGGACAGTGTATTCCAGAGTCTGGGAGTCTCTGGATCAGGAACCTCCCCCTCCAGCATGTTTAGTTTATTGTGATGACAAGATTTAGATCCCTGGACATGTGGCTCAGAGATTGGGATTTCTTTTAAGTGCAGCATGTCCAACAGCTCTGGGTTTGACAAGGTCTGTGACAGAGTATAGCTAGGCATCTGCTTTAGGCCTGTGATTCTTTTAGTGAGGTATGTCCTGCCTTTCTTTTGTTTGCAGATGTCTTGAGAGGTATATACAAAATGGGGCATTGCATTCTATAATGGTTGGGAGGATGGCATAATGGTTAAGGTGTTTGCCTTACAAACACAAGGTGCAGGGTTTGAGTCTATTAGCTTAGTACTAACCTATGAACCTATATGGGTCTTATGAGAGGGAGTATGGTGGGACAATGACCTCCCCTTTTTCTGGATGTGAGACCACTGTCCACATAGGTTCATAGGTTCATAGGTTTATACTAGGCTCGCCCTAAGGCATTTATAATATGAAAAAATACTGTGTGGTTTGTTGTGCCTCTGTCCAGCAGTGACCCAGAGATGATTATCCACAGGTCTAGATTTCTCTTGAACAGAGTCAGCGAGGTGCTCTGCCTCACATGGACCGGGATTTTATTCCACAGCATAGGAGTCTCTGCCTCCAGCACGTCCTATTTATATCCTTTTTGAGGTGGAGCATGTCCATTAATTCGGGTTGGACATGGCCTTGTATATCAGGCACATGTCACCTCACTGAATAGAGCTGGAGTTTCTTCAATCTGGCAGCATATGACAGATTTTGGAGTCCTTTATCTGGGTCCCTTTATCTTTGGTGAGGAACCTCCAATTGCTGCAGATGTCGGGTGAGATACATCCCTCATTGGTCTGATAAGTGAAGAGTACAGAACAATGATGACCTCAGAGATGGATGATGATGTGAATCAATCATTCATGATCATGCAATGGTCTTTCTAACCTTTTCTTTATATATATATATATATATATATATATATATGTATAAAAAACTACTCCATGTATCTATAACCTGTACTATATGGAGCTTTTCTTCCAAGCCCCCCCCCCCCTGAAAAAGGGCTCATGCTCAGTCAGGCATACCCAGTTAACAAATGTCAAAATAAATAAATAAATAATAGCTGTTAATGTAAATGGATTAAATAATGGTAACAAAAGGAAATCATTAATGAGATATCTAAAATTAAATAGAGAAGACAGTACATGCTTGCAAGGTACTCACTTAATAAATAAATATATGCAATATTTAAAGAACATAGGCTATAAAATGTTATCATCTGCTTCTTTTAACAAAAAGAGGAGAGGAACAGCTATACTTTGTAGAAAATCTATTGTAATGCATAAGGTTATGAAATCCACTAGTGATCCCAAATGAATGTATACATTTGTAATACTTAAATAAAATGGCAAACTCTATACTCTAGCTAATTTTACTGGATCCCTGAAAGAGGTGCAAGAGTGGTTAAACGTCACTTAAACTTACTGCAAAGTCATTTGAAGGGTAGTTTAATTCTAGGAGACAGTTTTAACTGCATATCTAGTATAGAATATACAAGCGAACAGAATAAACTCAAATTCTGGCATCGGCTAAGGCACTAAACAAAAGAATTAGCAATAACAATTTAATTGATGTAACAGTAAAAGTAGAAGATAAGTCATTGTTCTTCAGTCATTATTCTTATGCTCATGGGGTACAAACTAGAATTGACAAGATTTATGCCTCTACAGATTTACTTAATAAAGTGAATTATTTTAAAGCTATTCCTTGTCATTTATCTAATCATAATACACTATGTGTTACTATATTAATGGATATATGGAAATTTCAGATTATTTCTAGAATCCCAGTATATATGATGAAACTAAAAGAATTTAAGAGTTATCTCAAAGAACAAATCGAGAATTTTTATCTTTGAATGATAATTGTCACGTAAGTAAAGTCATACTATTTGACTCGTTAAAATACATATTAAAGACAGAAAGAGAAGATCAGCTAGAAACAAAATGAAGGAGTGGGATAAAGAGTTGGTAGAAATAAAAGATAAAATGCACAAAGTGAGGTTTGAACAACAAATAGAGAAATTAGATAATACTGAATTCATTAAAAATTAATGACAAAATATTAAACAACTTTACCGCATAACGTGGAGATAGCTTTATAAAAAATAAAATTGCAGTTATGTAATGACTTCAAAAAATCTACATAGATTAGCTAGTAGAAGTAATATGTTAAGCAAATGGGTACAAATCAGTAATATCCAATATCCTCACACTAATAAGCTTATGTCAGTCATAGAGGAAATGCTTAATATTTTTTTAAAAAATCCATGAGGATCTTAATAAAGATAAAATAATCCTGATGATTACAAATTGACAAGAATGTAAAGAAAAATGTTACTATTAAACTTTATGACCAACAGATATCTCTGTTGAATAAGCCTGTTACCCTAATAGATATTAAAGGAGTCTAAAAAAGGGAAAATTGTAAAGCTCTATGTTTAAATGATTTAATTATAGAATTATATAGTCTACTTCCATTAAATATTTTAGAATTACTGAGTGATATTTTCAGGATAATTCAGAGTGTCAGAATAATTCCTCCCTCGTGGAAATTTTCTGTAATCTCATCTGTACTTAAACAAGGAATGGATAATAAGTTAGTTTCCTCATATAGACCTATTTCATTACTAAACATAGACTATAAAATATTTACTTCCATCTTCACTACAAGATTAAGAGATATCATAAATAAATTAATAAATAAAGATCAAACAGGATTTATAGTCAATAGATTAATGTATGATAATATAAAAAGGGTAATAACTATCTTAAATTTAGCAAAAGTTTTGAACAAGAAATTTGCCCTAATTAGCTTATATATCAAGAAAGCTTTTTGATTCTATAGATGGAAATGCTTGTTTAAAACTTTAGAAGCATTTGCATTTCCAGAACAATTATTTGAATGTTAAAAAACTGTATTGAGACTCCGAAGCATATGTTAAAACTGGATCTTACATTTCTCAAGGATTTCCTTTAAACAAAGGCACAAAGCAAGGTTGGGGTGTCCCTTGTCCCCTCTACTATTTGCATTAGTTACCAAAAGTTTATAAGAGCATTATTTAAAAATGTTCCCTGATTGTGGGCATTTTTCCACCATTATTTTTGTCCATATTTCTTATACTTTGACGGTTCAGAGGTATGGGAGAATTCTTAGCAAAGGAAGAAAGTAGTAGAGTTATCTTAAGAAGTATGACATATGTTTGAGGTAGAGACAGTTGCAGCTAGTAATATTACTTTACTAACCATGAAGCAAAAGTTTTGTGAAAGCCACCATCAACATAATGGGTTGCTCACTGGGTTATTTTGGGGGTCTGTTCTTTTTTGGATATGTTCTGGCTTCTCTATAATCCTAAGCATGCTAAAGAGTGTATTTCCTGAATTAATGTCAGTTTTAGTTAGGGTGTTTGCCTTTTCTGCATGTTTGTGTCACCATGCAATTGGTATATTTAAGGGAAGTGGGGTGAAACTAAAGCCCCTCATATAGGGTGCATCATTTCTTGCCTCCATGCAAAATACTTTATGGAGTTTATTTTTTATTATTATTATTATACTGTGTAGGTTTGTTTTTCCATTCATCACCCCTTTTTCCCATTTTTTTTATACATGGGGTCCGGGTGTCTGTTCAGCAGGGGAAATCATCTAGAGCCAAGGCTCAAACAGCTGGGAGATTAGCCTTGCTACCCTTGCTGTTTCATATCTCACACACACACACACACACACACACACACACACACACACACACACACACACACACACACACACACACACACAGTAAATTTAGAGTGTCCAGTCCAATTATGGCATATCTTTGAAATGTGGGAAGAAATTGCAGCACCCACACAAAGACAGTGAGGACATATATACTTTGTACAGAAGGTACCCTAGCTGAGAATTGAACCGGAGAACCTCTTTGGATGCCCCCCCCCATTATAGAAGGAAGTAGTAATCTACAAAAATCACAAAATCTGATAGGCCAAAAAAGACCCATAAAGACAATAGAGTGGACTATTGAGGATTAGGAAGATATTATCTAATGTTACTATTATGCAAGAATGCCAGAATTTCCAGAGAGAAGACATACAAAAAGATTAAAGGAGAAATTAGAGGAAAGAAAAATACTTGCACAAGAAAAACCATCAGAAACTTCAAATAAAAATTTGTGTTTGTTAATACAACAGATTTATGAAAAACATTATTTAGATCAAGAAACCGTCGGCCATTTGGAAAAAGAAGTGACTAAGGAAGTGCAAAAATATAAAGAACAAAAAGGAATAGAGGAAAATCATTTTCTTGGGTGGCAAAAGCCAGGGGACCTTTTTGGCTAGGCCGATAGCCTAGAACCTACCTATGAACCTATAAAATCTAGAGATTTCTAAAAGTTATAAAAAAGAAATATGGACATGGGAAAGAAAGAGAGATCTGATATGGTGCACTATTTATGCAAAGGAGAAAGCCAAATTAATTAATACAAAAAAAATCAGCCCCAAAGATATTCAAAGAGAAATACAGGCAAAGGCATCCATATAGTGAAAAATTTGCAATACAAAAAAATAAAACCACAAAGAGCGACTGTAGAACAGAAGATTTGTAAAGTAGAAGTTAAAAAAATAGAAGTAGAAGTTATGGAGTACCTGCAAAGTGAAGGGCTTAGCATAGAAAGTCTAACACAGGTTATATCATAGCATGATGGAACAATGAGTTCCCCATGTGAGGAAAAATAGGAGGAGCAGGAGACATCTGGAGAAGAAATATGGACATGGGAAAGAAAGACATTTAATATGGTGCAATATTTATGCAAAAGAGAAAGCAAAAATAATCAATACATAAAAGCAGTACCAAATATATTTGAAAAGAAATATACCCAAAGACATTCAGATATATAATACAGAAAAAAAGAAATAAAAGAGGAAAAGTACAAAAGAGGATTAGTAATGGATAAGTTAAAGAAATAGAAAGTGAGGTTATGTATTGCCTACAAAATGAAGGATTTGGTGTAGAAAATCTCACTCTGATAACATCACAGCAGGACAGAGCAATGGATCCCCAAATTAAGGAGAAACCAGAAGAGTGGGAAACATCTGATCAGTTGCCATATGAAGATACTTTGCAGCCTTCCACAGGAAACCAGAACAAAAGTTCAGTTAGAGTTGCACAGCAAGGGAAGGAACAGGAAACTGTGGCAACTGTAATGAGAACAATGTTGTGGAGTGACAGGCTATTGAGTTCCCACATGAAATGATGATACAGGATGAAACTGAAGAGAATGTGACACAGGAAGATGCTCTGGAACTATCTATAGAATGCCTGCAGGAATTGGAGAACAAAGAATATACCCTGAGTTTAGATGAAAATGATCTAACAGAAGAGCTGCTTGATTTAATAGAAATGGGCAGACATATTAAGATGAATTGAAAGAAATAGACAACAGAAAGTCAATAAAACCCAAAAAGTTAGAAGTTTGATAAAACAAATGATCACAGTTATTAGGACTGTTCATAGAGATTCATGTGATATAACAAAAGTAAATAGGGTATATTACTGTGCAGCTAAATGAATAACAGATAGGAAAGGAAGGGGAGAAATCCAATACTATCACGGAAGTATCAAACAGAGAAAACTATAAAGCAGTTTAGACAAGTGTCACTGTTAGATGATATAGAAGAAGGAACGGATCAATAAAAATACTCAGAAAGATAGACGTGATAAAGGCAATGGGCAGTATCAGAACTGATCAGGATTTATCATGCACTGTCGCAAATAATAAACTAAAAAGATCAGCACAGGCAGAAAAACATAGAAGATATGTGGATAAATATTAAGGAAAAGTGCAAAATAAGTAATTTATTGGTGGTCCAAAAATGTTTTATAGAGAGTCGCGAAACAAGGCAAAAGGAATTAAAACACCACCAAAAAAAGAAGAAATAAATACATTCTGGAAAAATATCTATGAAGATCCTGTGGAACATAACAAAGATGTTAAATGGATAGCAGAAGTAAAAGAAAGAATAAGAAGTTCAAATGTACAGGATATGAAAGAGATGAAGTAACATCCAGAGAAACTGAAACAAAGTTAAGAAAAGCTCCTAATTAGAAAACCCCAAGTCCAGATGCAGTGCCTAACTTCTGGCCAAAAGTATTAACATCTTTACATGAAGATTTTGCCATAAGTAAGAACTATTTATATGCTCACCCCGAACAGACACCAACCTGGTTAACAACAAGAAACACAATACTCCTACTTAACAGTGAACCCACAAGCTATCCTAAAAACTTCCAACAATGTATAAAATATATACTTGAGTTAATGCAGACAGAGTTTATAATCATTTAGAAGAAAACTCAGTCATATCAATAGAACAAAAGGATAGCAAAAGAAAGTCATGTGGAAGAAAGGAGGATCATTTGTTGTTAAAGTCATAATGGAGAACTGCAAAAAGGGGAATAATCTAAGTATGGCATGGATAGACTACAAAAAAGCATTTGAGAGTATCCCGCATTCATGGATAAAAGAGTGCTTAAAAATGTATAAGATACACCCTACATTGATTGATTACATTACAGAGATGATGATGGCAAACCACTTTGCAGTTAAGCCATGATAAAGGATAAATTATTATTCCTGGGATAAAAATTCAAAGGGGGATATTCCAGGGTGACTCTCTGTCACTGCTGTTCTTTTGTCTTGCCCGTAACCCATTAAGCTTGTCTACTTAACAGATTAGATTATGGCTACAATTTGGCTCCCAGAAAAACAACGAAGTGTAAAGACTTATCTTATTTTTGTGGATGATTTAAAACTGTATAGTTCATCAGATGAGGAACTGAAAGTGGTCAAAACTTTTTCAGATGATATAAGACTATCATTTGGTCTTGATAAATGTGCAAAAGCAACCTTTAAAATGGGAAAGCTACAGCACCAAGAAAACTTCAGTTTGGGACAGGAGTGTAATATAAAAGAACTTGAGCAAGAGGGAGTGCATAAATATTTAGAAATTGATGAAGTATCAACAATAAAACATGAACAAATGTGAATAAAACTTAGTAAGGAATATTTTAGAAGACTAAAGTTAATAGTGAAACCAGTGTTGACAAATAGGAAAAAAGTCCAAGCTATAAACCAATTTGCTATTCATGTCCTAACTTACCATTCTGGAGTGACTGACTGGCCTCAAAAAGTGTTGGATTGGTTGGATGAGAAAACAAGAAGGATGCTTCATGCTTATCAAATGATATACCAAGACTATATATTTCCTGTTCTGAAGGAGGTATGGACCTCCTCAAAAGTGACTACATGTATAGATCTGCAATTGTAAGCTGTATATATATCTGCTGACCTCACAAGATCCATACTTAGTGAAGGTTCTAAAACATAAGGAGAATAAGTCTAAGATGAAATCCCTGCTTAATTTAGCAGAATCATATTGGTGTCAAAAGGAAATAGAAATCAAACCAGGAGTAGATAAAAATCAGGCAACAACTGAATGTGCCAAAAAAATAAAAGAAAGAATAAAGATAAAAGAAAGAATAAAGGGTGAAAGATCAGATAAGAAGACAATAAATGTGAAAAATTCATAAATATAGTTACAAGTATAGAAAACTCTTGGAACCTCATGTTGTTCAGGATCAAACACAGGAACAGTTAAGGAGAGGTAAATTTAATTTGGCAGATTAGACTAAATGCATGTAATGCTCCAGGTATGAACAATAGGGAGAATTTTAAAATTGTTTTAAAAAGGAAAGGGTTAAAGCATTAGAAAATGCTGGGTCACATGAAAAGGAATGTGTCATGTGACCATTTTTAAATATATATATATATATATATATATATATATATATATATATATAAAATGTGATAGTTTTTTGGTGTTACTTGGTCTGATGAAGTTCCGTGCATGTTTGGGAACAAAAGCACTTACCAGTAGATACCAAAGTGATATAAGTATTAAAGTAATAAAGTACTGATAATTTGGATAGTTTTTGTTGTTTTATTAGATGAGTGAATACGGTTGAGTGTTTAGCCTTTTTATTAGTTGTTTTTTAATGGCTAATCCGAATTTTGATTCCAGTTCAGCTTCCCAGCTTAATTCTAGTTTTCTTTTGATTGCCTCGGGATTTACATTACATAACACCCTGAGAGATGTGCTGCTGGATACTGGAAATGGTCAAGTGGAAAAAAATGACCTCACAGCTGAGTAGAGGCTCCCTTTCAGAAATAGGTGCTGCAGCTAGCAAGCCTACTTCATTGGGAGTAGGAGGAAACACTGACTTAGGAGCGATACCTAAAAGAGATTTGAATCGTAAAGCTGCTGGGGTACCTAGGGAGAGAATGGACAGCTTCCTACAAGGGCTTCTGAAGGGACCTGAAAATGCCTTTGTATGTGATGTGCTGCAAGGAGAGGTGCCAGAACAAGATAGAATGGCTGATTTTGGTTTGTTGAAGGAGTTGATCCATTTAACATGCTTACAATGGGACCCTTTGTATTTTGAAGCGTGTTTGTCAGTAAAACGGGAGAGGTCTGAGAGTTTCCAATGCTCCAACAGGTGAAAAATTTACAGTTGTGTTTGTGGAGGCTTGGAAAGCAATAAATGAATCTCCAGGTTTAAGTTATGTGAGGCTGTTGCTGAAAGAATAATAAAAAATTGATTGTGGATGTAACAAATAAAATTATGGCCTTATATAATAGCCTCAAGGATGTAATTTTAGAAAGGACTTTTGACTTAAACCTGCAAATTCCTCTAATGTACTAATGGAATATACACTACTAGTTGCCATAACACATTGTATAACATTGTATATACTACTGTTATGTGTCTTGTATTGATTTGTATTTCATCACATTTAAGTTTTTACCTTTGATGTTTTGTATTATTCCATATATGACCATGTTTTTCTTTATTCTTATTTGGTGTGTCTACTTACTAACTGGAGCTTTTCTCCTTCTTGTATTGATTTGTATTTAATTACATTTAAGTTTATGACCTTTATGTCTTGTATTACTATATGTCTATTTATTAACTGTAGCTTTTCTCCCTGGTCCTCCACTGAAAAAAGGCATGTGTCCAGTCGGTCCTTCCAGGTAAACAAATGTAAAATAAATAAATAAGTAATTTCGGACAAAATGGCCAGAGAAAGTGAGCTTTTTAGAAAAAGGAAGCTCAAAAAGTTTATGAGAGATAAACGGGACTATAAAGGTGGAACCAACATTGTTGCTAATAGCAACGAGAGGCTGAACGAGGATTGGCTAATAGAATCTGCAAGAGAGTGTTGTTTTTCCAAAATGGAAATGTCGGCAGAGAGTGAATGGAAGGAGAAATCTGGGAAAAGAATACATTTGGACTCAGACAGACCAGTGGATTTACAGAATGGTACGAATTGTAGAAATAATAATGGTTTCCAGCAGCAGGGTTTTCCGCGAGTGGCTGTATATCAGGGCGGAGGTACAGGATGCAGAACGTGGGTAGAAGTAGCAGTGCAGGCCCCCCAGCAAGCAAACTTGAGATCCAGAAACAACAGACAGTGGAACAACAAAACATTTGGCCAGCAAAATTGGTACAAACCAAAAAAAGGAGGCTGGAAGTACCCAAAGAATCAAAAAAGATCTTGGGGGAACCGATGAAGGATTATATAAATGAAGGTACTGTTACTTGATGCATTTAAAATTGTGAATTTCTCCAGTGTTGTTACAGCATGAAAATTTAAA